>NC_056727.1:532749964-532907464 GCF_019279795.1 Protopterus annectens | reverse complement strand
CAAGGTTTTCATATTACTTACAGAACAGGTTTAGAGGTAGTTACTAGGCATACAGTAGAGACCAGATGGCTTAGTGGTTAAGGTCTTCGCCTCCAATGCACAAGGTACAAAGTTTGATCCTGATCTCCGACTAATGCCTGTTTGGAGTTTGCATGTTCTCTCCGTGTCTCCGTGGGGTTTCTCCCATGTTTGAAAAACATGCTGAGTGTTTCCATTTCAAACTCACCAATGAATGGAGCTGTGGGCAGCAGCACAGACTCTACATGGTGCCCAATGGGGGGAAGAGTTGTAAAAAAGACCAACCGCTTTGGGCATCTATTGTGGTGAGCAGTATCCTCAAGATAGGAGAACACAGATCACAAACTGCATGCCGTGGCAGGGCTAGCCATTCGATGGTGTAAAATATGGCTCTAGATTCGGTCATGTTAACGGGCATGGGTAGATGCTGATGATAAGTGGGTTGAGGACCCGGCCTACTCTTTGACCCATGCCAGGGACGGGAAGGGTATATGTGCCCCTATTGGCCAGTATCTGCCATAAAAGTCCAGTAGCCTGGGTCAATAGGCTACTGGCTGGCTGGTGTCTAGTTGCCCAGCCTGGGTTACCTGGGATAGCTCTGTGGAGTGAAAGCTGGACATAAAACCAACCAACCTGCCAAACATGAACTAAGAATAGCTACGCTTAATGTAGGTTCACTGACAGGATGCAGCTTAGAAGTGGATGACATGATGATACGGAGGAGGCTGGATGTATCCAAGAGACAAGATGGAAGGGCAGTGCAACAGGATCCAGACTCTACTACTCAGGTGGTGGACAGGCTAGAAATGGTGTAGGAATTGTGGTGAGACAGAGGCTTCATCAGAATTAATGACAGACTCATGGCAATCAGACTCCAGTATTCATAATCTCAGCCTATGTTGTGATAGTGAGGGAAAAGAGTGCATTCAGACAGCAGTTGCAGGACCTACTAGATAAAGCAGGACAACATGAACTGGTGTTGATAATGGGTGACTTAAATGCACATATCGGGACAGACAGAACAGGATATGAGGACTGCTTAGGAATAAAGAAGCATTCTAGACTTCTGTCTGGCAAATGGCTTGATAGTAGCATGGTTCAGAAAGAGAGACAGTCACAAGATCACATACAAGAGTAGCCAACATGCAACTCAGGTAGACTTCCTCCTAGTAAGAAAAAGGCACTGGGGTAGAATCCATGATTGCAAAGTCATCCCCAATGAAACAGTCGGTTCACAGCATAAACCAGTAGTTGCCACAATCAGCTGCAAGCAGTGGTCAGAGAAGGCTCTAAGGTCAACAGAGACCAGGCTGAAGACCTGGATGTTGACTGGAGAGAAAGTACAGCAGTTCAAGGAATTATTCAGGGCTCTAGCACCCCAAGAAGAGGAGGAAATAGGTGTAGTTGAAGAAGAGTGGCAGCGCCTAAAAACAGCA
Source organism: Protopterus annectens (assembly GCF_019279795.1). NCBI lineage: Eukaryota > Metazoa > Chordata > Ceratodontiformes > Protopteridae > Protopterus > Protopterus annectens. Next base: position 532,906,010 of record NC_056727.1, on the reverse strand, counting down.
TGTGTTAGGACTACAGAAAAGATATGTGGCTGAGCCAGGTATGGAAATAAGATACATAAAGAAAGCTGGTGGTGGAATGCAGAAGTGCAGGAAGTAATCAAAAGAAAGAAGGAGTGCAGGAAGAAGTGGGAGATTGAAAAGACTGACCAAGCTAGGAAGGACGTTGGCTAACAAAGAAACTAAGAAAGAAGTTGCATTAGCAAAGAATAGGGCATCAGAGGCACTCTATCAGCTTCTGAAAAGTGACTCAGTAACGGGCACAAAGAAACTATACCAGGTTGCAAGGCAAAGACAGAAAGATAAAGAAGATAGTCAGACACCCTTCATAAGGGATGCCAGCAACAACCTGCTCACCAGCCCAGCGGACATCAAAGGCAGATGGAAGGAGTATTTCCAGCAGCTTCTGAATGAAGAAAACCCCACAGAAGTACTGCCCCAGAAACAGCCTACAATGAGAGTAGAAGAGGAGCCCAGCTTAGAAGAAGTAAGAGCAGCACTAAGGAAAATGAAGTCAGGGAAAGCAGCAGGCTCAGATGAGGTCACAGCAGATATGATAAAGATGCTGGGTGAGATAGGGGAGAAATGGCTCCTGAGGGTACTAATTGCAGTGTGGAGAGAAAGGCGTATTCCAGATGACTGGAGAATAAGCATACTTGTGCCAGTGTACAAGAACAAAGGGGACATCCACAGCAGTGGACAGTACAGAGGCATCAAACTCCTACCACATTGCATGAAAGTTCTGGAGAGGATGATTGATAAACGGATACGCAGAATAGTAGAATGTAAGATGGGAGATGAACATTTCAGATTCAGATCAGGATGCAGCACAACTGACCTGATGTTTGCATTGAGACAGATACTTGAGAAGAAACTAGAGAAGAGGAGAGAGTCAAACTGGGCTTTCCTAGACTTGGAGAAAGCATATGACAAGGTCCCAAGAAAGCTGATCTGGGCAGTACTGAGGTGGTTTGAAGTCCCAGAAACATTGGTAGAATTAGTACAGGCTATGTACAAGGACCCAGTGACTCAAGTACGAACAGTGTTTGGCCTCACTGAGGGGTTCCCAGTGGGAGTGGGTGTACACCAGGGTTCAGCTCTGAGCCCACTGCTGTTCATACTGGTAATGGACTACATCAGCAAACAGGTTGGAGGGGTCAGAGCAACAAAGCTGCTGTATGCAGATGATGTGGCAGTACAGGCAGACTCTGATCTAGAACTTCAGCAAAGGTTAGGAGAATGGAATGCAAATCTGAAGGCACATGGGATGAAACTAAGCACAGATAAGACAGTGGTAATGGCAGCAGACTGGGGAAATCAGAAGAAGCTGAGAATAGGGATAGACGGGAAGATAGTGGAACAGGTAAACAGCTTCAAGTATCTGGGAGGGGTGGTTGAGGAGAAGGGTAGTCTGAATGAAGAGGTCAAAGCTAGAATCAGAGGGGCTGCAGCCAACTGGTATAGAGTATCAGGTGTAGTCTATGACAGTAGAATGCCAAAGAAGCTGAAAAGTAAGGTGTACAAGACAGTGGTGCGACCAGTACTACTGTATGGTACAGAAACCTGGGCAGTAAAGGTAGAACAGTTGAAGAAGCTAGAGGTGATGGAAATGAAGTGCCTGAGAAAGGTGGTAGGATGCACACTGCAGGACAGGCGAAGAAATGAGGACATAACAGCAGAAGAAAAAAGTAGCTCCAATTGCAGAAAAGATCAAAGAGAACAGATTATGGTGGTTTGGGCACATGTGTAGAAAAGCAGAAGACAATCTGGTGAGGGAGATTTGGGGCAGACAGGAAGAAGGTAAGAGGAAGCGAGGGCATCCAGCAAAGAGGTGGATGGATTGTGTGAAAGATGATCTGTGACAGTCAGGCATGAGTGTTGAAGAAGACAGAAGAGTGGCACTGAATCGAGAGAGTTGGCGACAGTTAATACGATACCCCGACCCCATGTAAATGGGAAAAAGGGGATGATGATGATGATGATGACTAGGCATACAGGCAGGAGACCATTGAGAACCCTAACCCAATTCCCTCAGTGCTGTTTGGTTAATTAATTTGCTTAGAGTCATACAGTAAGCAAAAGAAAATTGCAAAAATCAAACTGTGGACTGTAAGAAGCAGTTCATTAACAACTCATACCCTGTGCTAACTCCCATGACTGCGGTGGTGGTGCTGCGGTAGCTTTGTCGCCTCACAGTAAGACGTTGTCCTGTTTGATTCTCACCTAGAGCGTCTTCTGTGTGGAGAAGTGTGAATGGGCGTACCTTCGTTGAAGGTAGTGCATCAGGGCTGGCAACTCGGCACGTAAAAATCTACTGCCAATCATTAGCGGACCGGAGTTCCGCTGTGGCGACCCCTAACCGGGAAAAGCTGAAAGACACAACAACAACAACAACCCTGTGCTAACTCCCAGTCATCTCTGTACTGACAAACACACACACAGTCATATACATAATCCTTTAAGGCATATACTCAGACAGATACTGCAAATAGAATGCCTTATTTTGGAAATAAATACATGATGTGTACTATTTTATGTAAAACAATAATGGATGTTTTCCTTGGTATCATTTTACCAACATGACCTTACAGAAAGTGAAACCTCATTCCATGCGGTTTCTTTTTTTCTTAATTAGACTGCAACTTCAGCATTTACTTTTATTAATGAAGTATATTTGATCTCACCTTGTTTTTTTGCTATTGTATATGTTTATATAGGAACACTGCAGAGACTTGAGTCCCAGTCAAATGAAAGCCACTGTTTCAAAGCTAGGGCAGGGCTGAAACTCTTTTCTGCTTGTGCTCAAAGTCTAATATCAGTTTGAGCAAGCATCCATGGGGAGGGAGCAGGAAGGGAGTTCTGATTTAGTAAGTAGGAAGGGAGTTTAGGTTTAGGGATTGGGAAGGGGGTTTCAGGATTAGGGAGCAGGAGGGGAGTTTTAGGTTTAAGGAACAATTAGGGAATTTAGGTTTAGGGAGGGAGCTGGAGTTTTAAGTTTAGGGAGCAATCAATCAGACTTTAGGGTTAGAGAAGGGAGGTGAAAGTTTAGGGTAAGGTAGTGAGGACTCGGGTTAGGAACTGGATGGTAGTTTTAGGGTTAGCGTTTAGGTGAGGATAGGGTTATACAGTCGTGTAATGTTGGGTGTGGGGAGGGCTATGTACCAACAGAATATTGGGCTAGTGAGGGTTCAAGCACTTGCTTTTTTGAGGAAGTGACAGCGATCAGGGTGTCACGAGCTACTAACATGCCCGCACCAGTAGCAGACCCTGTTTATTTCCATTAGATGTTACTAAATGTTTGTGTATCACTTTAAGTGAAGTTAATTACAGTGGAGTGTTTGATTAATAACTGTAAAACATCTGTATATAAAGAATAGGTAAAGTATATGCATGTAAGTAACTTCAGACAATGCAAGAATCAATATACTAAAGTTGCAAGGTGAAAGTACGATGACTTTGTGAATTATTTATTTCATAGTGTCATTTGCTCCATGTTCGGTGATAAAAGGTAAAAAATTAAACAATTTCATTTTATTTAATTCTGTACTTTAGTAACTATTAAGCTCAGATCTCTAACCATGCTGGTTAAACGAAGTTACCAAGGTTGATGAAGCCACTGTTGTTAACTATAATAAAATATTTTAGTTAGACAGTTCTGTTGCTGAAGTAATAGTAAATTCTTGTAATACCAACCCACTTAGCAGCAATACAATGCATGCATTATTCTTCATCAACAGGCTTATTTACAAGACAAAGGTCCCATTTCATTGTGATCAGTGGTGGAGTTATCAGTGAAATGCCGCAGTCCTTCAAAACTGCTCCTGTTTAATACATATGAGGCTGAAATGCATTGGTTTGAGAGAGTGTAATGTTTTAAATCTACTTATTCAGATGGGACAGGAATGATAAAAAGAAGTAAACAGAACAAGTAAACATAAACATTCTTTGATAAAACATCCAGGTCTTCTATAATCTTTTACTAGTAAGTAATAGTAAAAGTAGTTTCTGTTTCTCCAGCTGCATGTATTTATTTTACAAGAGAATGAATGCACTTAGTCTATATCAAAGGTGGTGCTATACTAGGATATGTGTACTGGTTGAAAAATATTGTGGCTTGGCTTCTAGACTGGTGGAAACACATGCCCGGTGGGAGTAGCAAGTTAATTAATGTTTATTTATACCAGAAAACATTGAGGCTTATTTAAATTTACACACTTTTCTGTGCATCGTCCTTTGTCATTATTAAGGTAAGAATGTTGAAATTAGAGGTTCATAAGTTCATAGGTGCTTACTAGTCTAACAACCACAAGGGCCTTTTTAAGCATAACCATGTATCCCAAATCACTGACAAGTTTTGGTACCCTTGATGAGTGTAAGTAGGGGCTTGGGAGATGAAACATATTTACAAGAGGGGCTTTGGAAGATGAACCATTTATAGGTTGTCTATGTCCATTAGAGACATAGGTACCAAGCCAGGGATGAATTTCCTCTTCCTCATCCAATTGTCCAAGTTATGCGTGAATTGGGTTAGGGAGGAACTCTGCTTTACAATGACGGGGAGTCTGTTACAGAGACGGAGTAGTCTCTGTGATATATACCTATCTCTCCAGCAGGTCCTATTTATATCACAGGCAAGGTGTAAGTCTTTAGAATGGATAATCATGGTGTTATTTGTTTTGCTAATATGCAGGAGGTCCATCAGATGGGGTCTGACAATATCCTGTATGCCAGGCATAGATCTCTCCCAACAGCCTGTAGGAGACAGAATACAGGGATAGGGCCGTAAGGCAGTCAGTATAGGACATTTTACTTATGCCCAGTATTCTTTTAGTGAAGAACCTCTGTGGATGTTCCATTTGTTGGATATGCCTGGTTAGGTATATACAAAAGGTGGCATTGTACTCAATGATAGATCTGATAAATGCTGACTACAGTGGAACAATGACTTTGTTGGACCTAGATGCCATACCTTTGTTTATAGGTTGCACAACATAGAATGATTTCCTCACTGCTGTAGACACACGATGGTCAAAGGCTAGATTACTGTCTATGTGTGTCCCTAAGTCCCTGATTACTGGGTCAATTCTAAGGGGTGTGTGTCAATATGATAGTTACCAGGGGTGGATGGCTTCCCAAAGGATACTATTATGAATTTCTTGGCATTTGGTTTTAGTCCATGGCTCTGACACTAGTTGTTCGTCTGTGTCAGCCTTTCCTGGAGAACATTTGTGTCAGTGTGGGATTCAATGACAGCTCCTAATTTGCAATCATAGATTCATAGGTTCATAGGTTGGTACTAGGCTATTGGCCCTAGGGCCTATACAAGCCTAGCCATAACAATTCCCTGGCTATTTCTTCCCACAATATTTACTTCCCTGGACCCTTGTCTAGCAGGGCGACTAATGTGATCCCCGGGGTGAATTTCCTATCTCCCATCCAATCGTCAAGGTTCCTTTTGAAGAGGACCAAAGAGGCACTTTGCTTGACATGTACGGGCAGTCTATTCCAGAGTCTGAGGAGTCTCTGGGTCAGGAACCTATCCCTCAGCATGTTTTGTTCATTGTGATAACAAGGTTTAGATCCCTGGAGCATGTGGCTCTGAGGGATTGGGATTTCTTTAAGTGTAGCATGTCCAACAGCTCTGGGTTTGACATGGCCTTGTATGTTAAGCAGAGATCACCTCTGAGTAGACGATGTGCGACAGACTATAGATGGAGCTTTTTTAGACGGTCAGCAGAGGGCATCTGCTTTAGGCCTGTGATTCTTTTAGTGAGGTATTTCTGTGTCCTTTCCAGTTGTTGTAGATGTCTTGAGAGGTACATACCAAACAGGGCATTGTATTCTATAATAGGTCTAATGAGGGATGAGTACAGTGGGACAATGACCTCCTTTTTTCTGAATGAAAAGCCCTTAGTGATAAGGTGTGCCACATAGAAGGATTTCCTGACTGTTGTGGCGATGTGGTTATCAAAGGTGAGACCACTGTCCACCTGTGTCCCCAAGTCTCTTATCACACTTTCGGTGTTTAGTGTATTGCCACCTATGTGGTAATTCACGGGTACATGTTTTTTCCCAAAGGGGATAACTATACATTTCTTGGCATTAAGCTTGAGCCCATGGCTCTGGCATCAAGCATCTGTTTCTGTAAGGCCCTTTTGTACATCTTTTGTATCATCTGCAAATTCAGTCAACCAGTGACCAGTGACACTGGCCTTGACATCTGAGAAGTAAATGCCAAAAAGGGGGTGGTCCAAGGTCTGATCCCTAAGGAACACCACTTGTGACTGGCCTCTTTGTAGAGGTGGACTCACAAATTTTAACTTCCTGGGTTCTGTCTGTGAGCCAGTTGGCAATCCACTGGGTGACATATGGGTTTGTACCTAACCTCTTGAGTTTGTCTACAATGCCCAAGTGGGGTATTGTGTCAAATGCCTGGGTCAGGTCAAGGTAGGCAGTGTGAACCATGTTGTCCTTATCCACTGCTTTGGTGACTTTCTCAAAGAAGTCCACCAGGATGAGTAGGCATGTCCTGTCCTTGATGAAATCAAACTGTGTTGGGTCCAGTGTCTGGAGGTTTACTATATCATTATTGATAATTTCCATGATAATCATTTCCATTGCTTTGCGTATAAGACTAGTGAGATGTATGGGTCTGTAGATAGTTCACCTTTGTTCAGAGGGATGGCTGTTGCTGTTTTCCATTCATGAGGCATGAAGCCTGTTTGGAGACTACAGTTAAATAGCAATTCCAGAGGCCTGATAGGCCATGTTTCATACTATTTAGAAGACATCCTGGGATATTGTCTGGGCTCATTGATGCAGTGCTCTTGGCCTTAGATAGAGCATTAAGGACCTGTTTCCTAGTGATAGCAGGGGGAGTTATATTTGATGGTATTAACTGAGGGAATGTTGAGGGGTAGAGGGGGGGTAAAGTTGGAGATGAATTTGTCAGCCAGTAGGTTTGCTATATCTTCTGGCTCAGTATAGGTGGGTCCATTTACAATAAGCTCTACACACAATTGTGTATTGCCTTTGAGGTTGCAGACATAGTTAAAGAATGCCTTGTGTTATTGATGTTTGGATAGCATTCAAGGACCATGTGATAAAGAAAGGAACCAGTAAGTTTCTAGGCCTGCCTTCTGACTTGGTATTGACATCTGTATGGTGAGGGACATCTACAAGAAAGTCATGATTTTATATTTATTATAGTGACTGTGTATTAGTTGTGCTTTTGTGACTGCTAACAGGTAATGGTTACAGATAACGGTCACTTATCTGCTTATTAACAGTTCAGAGGTGCCTATTTTATCCATCTATGCACTTGGTTATATCTTGTAGGTTCATAGGTTTATACTAGGCTAACACGACCACCAGGGTCATTACAAACAGTAAAACCCAACCCAGTTTTGTCCCCATGTTCCTTGGATGCCTATATGGTGGGGTATATTAGTAAAGAGATTGTTAAGGGTTATGTGGGGGGAATATGTTAGTTGGGGATTAATTTACTTACTGTCCACCTCTGTCCATCAGAGACATGGGGGCCAAACTACTGGTGAATTTGCAATTTCTCTTCCAAAGATCAAGGTTTGTTTTGAATGGGGTCAAGGATGAACTCTGCTTCATGCAGATGGGGAGCTTATTCCATAGCATGGGGATCCTTTAAAGCACATATCAGCCTCTCCAGCATATTCTATTTATGCTGCAGATAAAGTTCAGGTCCCTGGATCTAGTGTTCCTGGCACTGTCTGTTTTGCAGACATTTAAGAGATTCATCTGAGCTGGATCTAAGGATGCCTTATATCCCAGGCATAGATCACCTCTCAGTAACCTGAAGGAGACTAAGTACAGAGATAGGGCCTTAATGTGATCTGTGTAGGACAGGGTATTCATACCCTGAATTCCCCTGGTGAAGAACCTTTGAGGGCATTACAATTGTTGCAAGTGCCTGGTTAGGTACATGCCAAAGCGGGCATTGTACTTAATGATGGATCTGATAAGGGCTGAGTAGAGTGATGTTGTAACTTCCTTGGACCTGGATGCCATACCTTTGTTTATGAGTTGGGCATGATTTTCTTAGTATCTTGGCTATGTGTTGGTCAAAGGCCAGATTACTGTCTATATATGTTCCCAGATCCTTAACTATCAAGTCAAGTCTTAGGGGCATACCTCTCAACCTTTTAGTTGCAAGAAATTTGGACAAAGCCTGACATAATGGGGGGACAAAGGCCCCAAAATAGGGACATATTTTAAATGTTGCTCTTATAAACTCAAAAAGTTGCTAGAAAACAGGATATGAGCATGAAGGATATGAAGGATATGAAGTCTGAAACTTAAATGTATGTCATTATTTAGTGACTTCAAACCTTAGATAAACCCAGCCATTTGCCAGAAAGAGACAGATTTTATGAGAAATGCACCAAAAATACGAGGTAAAAATCATGACAGTTGAGAGGTATGCTTAGGGGTGTTTTATCGATGGAGTAATTAGTTTGGGTGGACGACTTACAGAGGAGACTGTAATGTAGTTCTTCCCATTGAGTTTTAATCCATGGCTTTGGCACCAGTCAGTTGATTCTTTTGTAGGATACTGCTGTCATAGGAAGAATCAATGATAGCTCCCAATTTATAATCATCTGTGAACTTTGTGAGCCAAAGTCCTTGGACATTAATCTTCCAAAAAGTAGATGACAAACAGCAGCAGTTTGCTACAGTTTAAATGTAAAAAAAAAATGTATATATTTTTTAAACCTAACATCTCAGCACTGTAGTGTTCCAGAGTATAAACTTTAGCAACTGCTTGGTACATTGTAGTAAGTGGTTTGCTACAGTTTAAAAGTAAATATTTTTTTAACCTAAAACCTAAGGGCTGTAGTGCTGCATGCAGAGTATAAACTGCTGCAACTGCTTTCTACATTCTAGCAAGGAGTTTGCTAAAGTTCAAAAGAAAAAAAAAGTTTATTTTTTTAAAGTAAAACTCGAGTGCTATAGCGCTACGTTTGTGTATAAACTGTAGCAACTGATTGTTATATTTGTAGCAAGCAGTTTGCTATGATTTAAAATATTTTTTTTTCATTAATTTAAGTGTAATGAAGGATGAAGGTCAGAGCAGGGAGCAAAAATGGGACCTCATTGGCTCCTACAGCAGGAGTTGAGGGTGTATATCTGTACACCTGATTGGCGTGCCAGCAGAAGAAGAAGACTTTTTTTAGGCTCGTCACTTGAACAGCTGTCAAAAGTGGGAATGGTGGGACAGTTTGAGTGTGGATGGGGTACTGTACTGCAGTTTTGGATGCAGAAGTAATTTTTATTTCTGTTCACATGAAGAGTTGAGGAGGTGAGGAAGAACTTCTTGGGATTAACACAGGACACTAGTTAAACCAGCTATACTTTTGGACACACACAGATATATATATGTATATATATATATATATATATATATATATATATATATATATATATATATATATATATATATATATATATATATATATATATATATATATATATATATATATATATATATATATATATATATATATATATATATATATATATATATATATATATATATATATATATATATATATAGATATATATATATATATATATATATATATATATATATATTTGGGAGCCCTTCATTTTTTCGAACTTTCGACACCATATGAGCAAATGTTTGAAAAGCCGACAAATGATAGCGGCGATCCCACTACAGTGCAGGACTGGGAGATACTCCTTTCCTGCACTGTAGTGCGATCTTGGAGTGAGAATATTTAAGTAGAAGGGGGTGTGGGGGCACAGGGAGGGCTTGCCCCCCTGCATAACACAGTTTTACTGTGTTTACGGGTAGGTAAATGGTGCTATTTCAGGACGTCACTTTTTCGGAATGTCGATCATATGGTGTCGGCCATATGAAAGTCAGCATTCTGAAGTAGACCCATATATATATATATATATATATATATATATATATATATATATATATATATACATATATACTTTTTTTTTCAAGAGATGCTACCTCCATAATTGCTGAGGGCAGTTAAAATTTAAAATTTACAAGTGACAGACTGAAACATGTATGAGCAGCATTGCAATAGTCAATCCGTATATGCAAAAGCCTGTACTTGCAGCTAGTAGTAACAGTGTTACACATTCTCACCATCAGCAGCCCTGTGTCATCCATCTGTATTTAAGATAACATGCCCTCCATGACTCTGAAATTGTAGACCACTACAGTGTAGGCAGAGGCACCTTGCAAAAGTTGATCAAGATGTGTTGCACTCACATGCAGGACCATGGAATGCATGGAGTACCTGTTCCTGTGGATACCAAGGTATGTGTGGCTTTGAGAAAAATAGCTACAGGGATCTTTCAGTGACCAATGGGGTACACAATGGGTACATCTCAGGAATCTGCCTCAAGGATACTCCACCAGTTCCTTAATGCCATCCCACAATATGTAGGGGAGGATGTGTGGTATTGTTATACTTCGTAGGAGAGAGTTAGCATAATGTGTTTTTCTTAAGACACAGTTATTAAGACATAGCCAATTTACCTCAGGTAATGCAAAGCATAGACTGCACCCATGTTGCAATAAAGGACCCACCTGGGGAACAGAGAAGAATGTATATCAGTCATAAGGCATTCCATTCTATCAACTACCAGGTGGTATGTAACTCACATGGTATAATACACAATGTGTTATGTGGTCACCCAGGCAGTGCACAAGAATCCCAAATATGGCACATGTGCAACTTATATCAGCAGTTTTTGCAGGTTAATTTTACTCAGGGATATCTTATTGGTAATATCAGACATGCCCTGAAGCCATGGTTAATGACACCTATTAAAAATCCCATGACCATGGCTACAACTGTTGGCTGCCACAGGACTGTGCTATTGCCAAACATGTTTGGCATGCTGAAGGCCCTCTTCTGCTGTGTTGACATATCAGAGGGTGCTGTGCAGAATGACCCTAGCACATGCGATAAGATATTTGCAGTGTATGCAATTTTACATAACAAGATTCTATGCAAACAGTTTCAGCAAGGCAAACACATCCAGGAGGAGGAAATCACACACACAGAAATGAAACAGGTGTCTGATGAGGTCACTGTTGGGGTGCCAGTTGCCAGGGTGCCAGGAGGACTATGCTAGATGGTGGCAGGTGCCATATGTTGTGGCACTGGCTAAGAGTCAGTGTTTGGTTCAAAGCAATGGACAGAATAAACTATTATACAGGACATTAAATTAATCCATGGAAACCTTCACCCATACAGTGCTAAATCATGTATAGACTGGCCACATTGTGCATCAGACAGAGGCTTTCCAAGTAACAAATAAGAGAGGGCAGGGTGCAGTTATCATATGCACATGTGGGGACAGCCACAATATCAAGTGTCATCAATAAGCATTTGTTTGTGTGGTTTTGAACAGTATTTTGAGATGTGTGCTAGACCCAACATTTGGTGCAATTATCATGTGGTAACCTGACTTCTTATTATGAAGATGTTTGTGGTTGACAAAAGTGAAGAATAAAGATTTTTACGCTAATATTTACTTCTCTCCATATATCTCTGTTAGCCTTGGTGGATTTTTTGGTTTTAGTGTGTCTTTATCCACTTATTTGTACTGGGGCTGTGATTACCCTCCACCTCTGGGCCAGTAATCAAAGAGCCTCAATCCTCACCACTAGCACTACTGGAGGTACATTCACTGGAAGGATAACAGGTACTCACATAGTATCTCCAGATGCAGCTCTCTACATCAAGCACAATTAAGTACAACTTCCCTTAAGAGCACACAGGGAATCCAGTCAGTCAAGGGGCTGGTTCCTCTCCCTTTCTCCAGATCCTCAATAAGACTCCCCACTGGCACAGCTATAGAATTCAGCCCTTAGTCAAGGTCCCAAGCCAAGTCCTCCAAGACTCTCACTGTCCAACCAGTGTTTCATGTCCTGCCCAAGTAGCTGACACACGCACTCTTGGAGATTTGATTTACACACACACACACACACACACACACACACACACACACACACACACACACACACACATGCACACACACACACACACACACACACACACACCTGGGAAAGACTGGCACAGGGTTTCTAGCTATGCCCCTTACTGCCTAGATTATAATGTATTTACCACTGCCACCAGACACTCCTGTCAGCTACCTTAAGGCCCTTATAGTGGTACCCAATATAATGAGTGAAATTAATATTAATAGAAATGGTAGTCTGACCAAGAGCAAGACTATTAAGAGTGGCCCACACAATGTCACAAACTAAATCTGCAAATACTCTCAAAACTTAAATATCTCTATAAAGATCAGCCACAATGAAAATATTTAAATATATTTAATAAATAAATAATAAAAGAACAAGACAATACTAATTATCTATTCACAGTGACATCAGAGTTCAAAATCACTGGAAAAAATTAAAATAACATTGAAAGACAGACACAAATAAAGAAAAACAATATCTAAACTAAGCCTCACTATATCCCTGACTGAATCTAAGAGAAATTACTATTCTCTATTTACTTAACAGAGCAAGGCAGATGATGTGGTGAATGATCCTTCTTGTTGTCAGGCCCAAGACAGAATACAGAATGCTCCGACTCACTAAGAGACTTCTCAAAATAATATCTAAAATATTACCTCTGGGATAGCTTGCAGAAGGACATCACTTCTGGTCATCTGACTTCTAGTTTCCATGAAAAACCCCCATTGCTAGAAACTGGCAGGATTTAGCACCTACCTGTAAAAATATTCACACAAGGACTTTTGCTCAGATCTGTGGCAGGTGTTGGAAGTCATAAAACAATTTCATACCTCCATGTTTCCAGAGTAGTAATTAGTTCACCCCAAAGACAATTCAGAAAGCTTCCTAGTACAGACTATGTGTCTCTGGCTGCATTGAAACCTGTGAGATAGCATCTTTATGGCCTAGCCCATAAAGAGATTTAATTTCAGATATATTTTAAAGTTTGCTGGACTGAGGTTAACCTTCCAGTTTTTACTCTGTTAAAACATATACATTAAACAGTTACAATAGTGCATGTACATTTCTGTTCTGTTCAGTAGGGCACACTATGGATACATTTCAAACACAAGCATTTTACAAATATCTTGTCAACACAAACATCTGTACAAATAAGTTTGATATACAAATGAGATACAGTTCTAATATATTTGTAACACACGCATCTTGTATAAATCAGTTCGATATTCAGAAATTACATATAATTATTTGAAAAGTTCCAGCTCACACATGGATGGGTAGTTAGAGTGTGTTGTTTGTGTTGTCCAGGACAGATGGGGTGTAGAAATTGTGAGTGGGTGATGCTTCAGGGGGTTAGTTACGGTTGCAAAGATGGTTGGGGAAGAAAATGATAGGCAGTAGTGTCAGAGATTTGGGAGACTAGGTTATTTGACCTGAAGCAGAGCATTTACAAGCAGCTTGTGCTATGAGATATTCCTTTAGTTGCAAATGAAAGGACAGAGCAGTGCATACAGCATATCTTGACCTGGCTAAGGCATTTGATACAATACCCCACTTAGGCATTGTTGACAAGCTTTCTGAGCTAGGTGTAAATCCTTACATAACTCACTGGATTGCTGGCTGGTTTACAGACAGGACCAAAGAAATCAAAATCGGTGAGACCACCTCTACCAAGCGACTGATCACCAGTGAAGTACCCCAGGGCTTCTTGCTGGCATCTATTTCTCAGATGTCAGGGATTACGATTAAAGATCTGTGCCTCACTAAGTTTGCAGATGACTGTAAATTGGGAGCTATTATAGACTTTCCCAAGACACAAATGTCTTGCATGTGGGTTTAACACAAACAAATGACTGATGCCAAAGCTATGGCCTAAAAATACCAAAAATGTATTATGATGCCATTTGGGAAACTGTCAACACAAGTTAATTACTAAGTCAATAAGACACCCCTAACAGTCGAGCCAGTAGTGTGAGATCTGGGAACATATGTAGGCAGCAGTCTGGCCTTTGACCAGCATGTAGTAAGATAATAAGAAAAGCAGTCTATATCGCCCAACTTATATGCAGGGGTATGGCATACAGGTCTAAGGTAGTTACAGTTTCACTCTACTCAGCCTTAATCAGACCTATCATTGAACACAGTGCCCCCTTTGGCAGGTATCTAATCAGACACTTGCAACAGCTGGAACCAGGAGAATTCAGGGCATGCAAATCCTGTCCTACAATAATCACCTAAAGGCTTTCTATCTGTATTCAGTCTCCTACAGGCTGCTGACAGAGGATCTTTGCCTGGCTTACAGGGTTTTCTTAGATCCAGCCCTGAAGGATCTGTAGTACATGAGCAAAACAAACAGCACCAGAAACACTAGATCCAGGGATCTGTACTTTGCTTGTTACATAAACAGAATGTGCTGGAGAGACAGATGTGTGCCCCAAAGGATTCCCGTACTATAGACTAGGCTCCCCATCCATGCAAAACAGTTTTCATCCGTAACCCTATTCAAACAAAACCTTGACAGTTGGATGGGAAATCGTAACTTTACCCCTGGTCTGTCCTCCATGTCCCATGTAGACAGAGGCTGTCAATAAGAAAAGTACTATCCTAACTAACACCCCCTCTACAGATCCTTATCTTACCTGCCTACTAATATGCCCCTCCCTGTATGACACCTGTGACCCAAATGGTTTGTCATGCACAACTAGGATTGTAAGGGACCTAGTGGTGGTTAGCCTAGTAACAGCCTATAAACCAATGAACCTATAAGATACAAATTGGAGCCATGCATTCAATTACTGGTCCGATAACAGATTTATAAATAGGTAATAACTCTTTGCTTTCTCTACTGCTTATAGTTCTGAAGATAAACTTTAGTTCAAAGTATCATTTTTGGCTACTTCTAATAGGTGAGCACCAAAAGAGAAATCCTTACCAAGAGTAACACCAACATTTATTTATCTACACAGTCTAAGAAAATACCATTAAGGGCATAAGGAAAGCTTGATTTTTTTTTTCTCTCAAAGTGTACTACTTTCGACTTCTTAGCATTGAACTCCATACAACATGATCTTGACCAGCTGACTAACCTATCCACTAGATTTTGTGCCCTGGAATGGCCATTTATATTAGAAACAACTGCCTAATCTGTGAATTTACTAGCTACTATTCCTTCTGAAAGAGGAAATCCAGACATATATATATATACAGTAAATAAAATAATACCTAAGATGGACCCCTGTGGGTCTCCTGCTTTTTATGCTCTCATATTCACAACAACTTTCCCCAATTTTGTCTCTGAACTTGCATACCTGTGGAAGCATGGAGGTGTTTAGGTGAAATGGCAGTGGAGTTTTTAACCAGATTGTTTAATGAAATCTTGGAAAGTGAGTGGATGCCTGAGGAATGGAGAAAAAGTGTTTTGGTACCGATTTTTAAGAATAAGGGTGGTGTGCAGAGCTGTAGTAACTACAGAGGGATTAAATTGATCAGTCACAACATGAAGTTATGGGAAAGAGTAGTGGAAGATAGGTTAAGAAGGGACGTGATGATTAGTGATCAGCAGCATGGTTTCATGCCGGGAAAGAGCACTATAGATGCGATGTTTGCTCTGAGAGTGTTGATGGAGAAGTACAGAGAAGGTCAGAAGGAGTTGCATTGTGTTTTTGTAGACTTAGAGAAAGCATATGACAAGGTGCCTAGAGAGGAGTTGTGGTATTGTATGAGGAAGTCGGGAGTGTCAGAGAAGTATGTAAGAGTGATACAGGATATGTATGAGGGTAGTGTGACAGCAGTGAGGTCTGCGGTGGGAATGACAGATGTGTTTAAGGTGGAGGTGGGATTACATCAAGGATCAGCTCTGAGCCCTTTCTTATTTGCAATGGTGATGGACAGGTTGACAGGCGAGATCAGACAGGAGTCCCCGTGAACTATGATGTCTGCAGATGACATTGTGATCTGTAGTGACAGTAGGGAACAGGTGGAGGAAACCCTGGAGAGGTGGAGATATGCTCTAGAGAGAAGAGGAATGAAGGTCAGCAGGACTAAGACAGAATATATGTGTGTGAATGAGAGGGAGGATAGAGGAATGGTGAGGATGCAGGGAGTAGAGGTGGTGAAGGTGGTTGAGATTAAATACTTGGGATCAACAGTTCAGAGTAATGGTGAGTGTGGAAGGGAGGTGAAGAAGAGAGTGCAGGCAGGATGGAGTGAGTGGAGAAGAGTGTCAGGAGTGATTTGTGACAGACGAGTACCAGTAAGAGTGAAAGGAAAGGTCTACAAGAGGGTAGTGAGACCAGCTATGTTATATGGGTTGGAGACAGTGGCATTGACAAAAAGTCAGGAGTTAGAGCTGGATGTGGCAGAGTTAAAGCTGTTAAGATTTGCACTGGGTGTGATGAGGTGGACAGGATCAGGAATAAGTATATTAGATGGTCATCCCAGGTTGGAAGGTTTGGAGACAAAGCCAGAGAGGCAAGATAACGTTGGTTTGGACATGTGCTGAGGAAGGATGCTGAGTATATTGAGAAAAAGATGCTAAGGATGAAGCTACCAGTTAACAGGAAAAGAGGAAGGCCTAAGATAAGGTTTATGGATGTGGTGAGAGAGGACATGCAGGTGGTTGGTGTGACGGAGCACGATGCAGAAGACAGGAAGAAATGGAAACAGATGATCCACTGTGGTGACTCCTAACGGGAACAGATGAAAGAAGATGATGACTTGCTGCTTCTTAGACAATTTAAGGTTTTTGCCAACTTTCACCAATTTTTGCAAGTTAAAATTGGAATTCAGATGCATTTTAACTAATCTACATGTCGTCCTTCACCTTCTGCTCCATAACTATTTCATTATTTCTTTGCAAACATTCTTCCATATAGTCGAACCAAATATGCCTATCTTTTAAAGATTTATTAGAATTGGGTATGCATTCAAAAGCAGATTGGCTCTTCCAGCATTATTGTTCACTAAGTCTCTCAAGGCATGCCAATTGCAAGTATCCCACATTTATGACAAATGAAACATTGTTTAAGTTGAACAGCATATTGTAAAGGCAGTCAATACAACCCAAAAAATGTCATTGTACAACTGGCTCAGTTTGCCATAATCAATATTTAAGGTGGCAAAAGTTCCTCGTTTTGTATTCCATAATTCTCATTTATCAAATTCCTTTGTAATCTTCATAACATCTTCACAGACTACCTTTATCCATAAAAAATGGCTCTTGGTATTACAGCACAACTTCTAAAAAATGCAATTTAAGACCACTATTCAAATTTAAATTCTGAAAAAATCATGATACAGTGTTTTTGTTTTTGTGAAGCTTATCTAGCACTGTAAATGGTCACTCTTCCTTCTCACAAAACACATTTTATGAAAAACTCCTGTCCTACATCCATTAGGGATCTCAAATCTCCTTTCACTCTCCCAAAAGATAAAGCAAGTATTCAAAAAGAAACTGTCTGTCAAGCAGGCTGCACCCAAAAGTAGCACATCTGCAAACCACTCCAGTATGAGGCCAGAGGGAGTCGACCTCATTGCCTACATGTCCCTTTCCCCAGCACAACTGATTACTGGACATCCACATCCTTCTACTTTAGCTAGTTTAGTCCCTTTGCTCCTGGTCATATAGTTATGAAATTATCATGCGTAAATCTCACACTCTGCTGTCTCCCACTGGGCCTTTGCGATAGACGGTGACTGCCAGCTATGACCACAGTCCTTCGACTTGAACAACCTGTTCTTTTAGAATATTTCCCAGCTCAAGCAAAATCTGACAAGGTAAAACAAGCAGCATTTTTCCCCTCCATCACAACACATTCCACCTCATTCACGCTTACAGGTGCAGATTGCATCTTAGATGCTAAAATGGACAATGTCAAAGTCCCCCTCATAGGTCTGCTCAAGAACCCCTCTTGAAGGATAGCTTTTTTTTATATATAAAAATACCAAAATTAGCTTTTTATATAAAAAAATACCAAAATTAGCTTTTTTAATATAAAAAATACCAAAACTGAAAAGCACAAAAAAGTAACTGTAATCAAATATAAAACCAATTGCCAATGTCATTACTGGCTAAGCAATTTGATGAACATCACTTGCCTTATTATACAACAAAACAGCATGGCTTTGGATCCAAATTTCCCATCAAATCTTAACTATTATTCTATCCCATTTCTTCTGCAGTCTTACACACACACACACACACACACACACACACACACACACACACACACACACACACACACACACACACACACACACACACACACACACACACATATCATAAGCTGCATACCATTCTATCACAAAATCCTCTCAGGTACCCAGTCTGTAACATTTCCTTTAAATTCATTCATGTATTCTGTAGCAGCCTAGAAACACGTTGCCATGTCTCAACAAGCCAGTGTCTCATTTTCAACCTTGTATCTATTCTTTGACAGGTAGAGTTTTATGATCTAACTGCCATATAAAATTCTAATTTTTTTATCCTTACATAATGTCTTCATTCATTATAACAATTCTTGCCTCCCTCCTCTCACAGTTTATTCTATCCATTCTGTAAATGCCACTTAGACTAAACCATACCTCTAAAACTTTTAGCAAAAGAATTCTGGACAAAGCCAAAAGTAACAGGGGGGCAGAGGCCCCAAATCAGAGACATATATTGTTCTTTTAAACTTAGAAAGTTGCTAGAATAACAGGTTTGAAATTAGCATGCACTTCCTGAAGGATATGAAGTCTGAAATTCAAATGCTGTCATTATTTAATGACTTCAATCCTCAATTATTTGCCAGAAAACCACAACATTTATGAGGAACAGACCAAAAATATGAGGCAAAAACTAGGACATCCTGTGAAATTCTGAGCAGTTGTGAAGTATGGCATGAACATACCTTTATTTCATATCTTCAGGAATATCAATATACCTTTTTCTGGTGGTAGGCCCCTTTGAATAAGCTCCCTGAGTTCACATGGTATGTCTAACTCTCCAGGTAGCTTCCTCTGACATCTAAGATTCCCATGCTATCCAATACTTATTGAAGTGAACACTATCTGACGTTGTATCCTAAGGATTCATAGCCATGCCCCAAGCAAAATTAATCTGCAATAAAGTATAGAAAACAACTTACTTAACCATACCAACCTGCCATCTTGCTGTTTCCTATATAATATACCTCACCTGTTGGGATTCACCCTATTCCCCATATGACATTAAACATAAACTCAACAGTTCTGTTTTGTTAGGTCTTAGAGAGCAGTTAAATGCCTCCCACATAAGTAAAAAACCCAACAGGTTTAACTCAATCAAATATATTTTTTAGAAGAAGACTCTCTAAACATTTTTCATAATGTCAGACAGGTCTTCATTCTTTCCTGTACTCTTAACAATGCTTAATATTATAGCCACTTCCCTTAATTCTGTTCTCAACACTGTAAAATTAGAAGTTATGTACCTACCATAACGTTCCATGTTAGTTGTCTTCTTCTCGCCTTCTTTCTTGCTGGATGGGTTCGGAGCCGATCCTCGGCTCCGACTCGGCCACTCTAAAAGCTCGAGAGCTAGTTCCACCGGCTCGAGGCTCCCCTATATCCCACAATGCTATGTGGTAACTCCTCAGATCTCATTTGAAAGCTAAGCCCAGCAAGTAAATTCCATAAAAGGAACAAAAGAAAACTCCTCTAGGTCTGTCCTGGCTAGGGGGAAGGAGGGTGGGACGCAAGAAAGAAGGCGAGAAGAAGACAACTAACATGGAACATTATGGTAGGTACATAACTTCTTAATGTTAAGTTGTCTATCTCGCCTTCATTCTTGCTGGATGGGACCGCATCCCTAGCACCTTGTCCCGGGTGGCCTATCGGAACAGACTCTTGAGTACAGTGGAACCAAAGTTGGCTCGGTCTCTAGAGGCCAAGACCAACTTATAATGAGAAATGAAGGTATGGGGAGAAGCCTAAGTAGCTGCAGAACAAATCGTATCAATAGGCAGCCTATCTTGGAAAGCTATAGAAGTGGCTAAAGCTCTAGTTGAATGAGCCCTGGGTTTGGATGGCAACTGTTGATGTCTGATCTCATACACAAGGGTAATCGACGAAGTAAGCCATCTAGAGAGAGATACTTTAGAAACTGGAAGGCCCATTCTACCTTCTGCATAAGAAACAAACAGTTGATCAGACTTCCTGAATTGTTTGGTCCTGTCTAAATAGTACCTAAGTTGGCGATGAACATCTAAACAGTGTAACTTTTGTTCAGACCTATTAGAATAATTAGAGAAGAAGACAGGAAGCTCAATGGTTTGATTCAAATTTGTCAGAGAAGCTACCTTGGGCAAAAAGGACGGGTTAGTACGTAAGGACACCCTATCCTTATGAAACACAAGATAAGGGGGTCGACTACACAGAGCATGGAGTTCAGAGACTCTTCTAGCTGAAGTGATAGCTACTAAAAAGAGTGTTTTCCAAGATAGTAACTTTATTGAACATGAAGCCACAGGTTCAAAGGGGGGAAGAATTAAGGACGTCAGAACCAAGTTGAGATCCCATTGAGGAGGAGGATCCCTGATTGGTGGTTTGAGGAGAAAAACTCCCTTTAAAAAGGCTTTGCAGAGTTTGTGAGACATAATGGAGGACTCTGAGACTCCAACATGAAAGTTCGATATTGCTGCCAATTGAACGCTAATGGTAGATGGAGACGAACCTGAGTGGAAAAGTTTGGCTAGAAAGTCTAGAACTGATTGAATGGAAGCAGTGAAAGGATCTATATTCTTTGACTGCGCCCAATAGGAAAAACGTTTCCACTTGTTATGATAAATCTTCCGAGTGGAAGCTTTATGAGAGGCTATCAAAATATCTCTAACTGAGCGAGATATCCGAGGAAGCCTGGCTAGAGTTGGAATTGGAGGAACCACGCTTTGAGGTTCAGAGAAGGAAGGGAGTGGTGCAACTGACCCGACTGATGGGTCAAGAGGTCTGGAACTGGGTCCAGATGCCAAGGTTGCTCCAACAGATAATGGTGGAGAAACGAGAACCAAACCTGTCGAGGCCAGTAAGGGGCAATAAGGATCAAGGAAGCTTTCTGAGTGATGGCTTTCTGTATTAGCTGAGATATCAGTGGGAAGGGAGGAAAAGCATACAGAAGTCCCCGGGGCCAATCGTGTACTAGAGCGTCTCTGCTGGGGTGGCCTGGTTGGGGAAAGAGGGTGAAAAAATCGTCGCACTTGCTGTTTTGGGGAGTAGTGAAAAGGTCGCAGCAAGGCCGGCCCCACTTTCAAAAAACTTTCTCCAACACTGAATTCTTCAGAGACCACTCATGAGGCATGAGAATAGCTCTGCTCAATTTGTCTGTAATCACATTGGACTTCCCGGGAATGTGCGTTGCTAACAGAAACCACTGAGAAGAAATCGCCCATTGCCACAGTCTGAGTGCCTCTCGACATAGGGGGTAAGATCTGGTTCCGCCTTGTTTGTTGATGTACCACACTACAGACATATTGTCTGTCTGAATTGCTATAGTTCCCTTGGGAAGAGAGTCTTGTAAGGCTTGCAACGCTAGAAGCACTGCTCTCATCTCTAGGACATTTATGTGCAAGTGGCACTCGAAAGGTTACCACATGCCTTGGACTGTCCTGCCCTGGTAATGCCCCCCCCACCCAATCAGGGAGGCATCCGTTGTCACTGTAGCAACCGGAGCGGAGGGGACGAAAGGTCTCCCTAGGTGGAGCTGGGGAGATGTGATCCACCAAGAGAGATGATTCTTGCAAGATTGAGTTATCCGAATAGGATGGGACATTGGAAGTCATTGGAAAGACCATTGTGTGAAGAGCATCCATTGTAAAATTCTCATATGGAAGCAAGCTAATGGTAGAAGAGGGATGGCCGCCGCCATAATCCCTAAGACTTTCAGGATCAATCTGGCTTTGACTTTGTTGCTCTGCAAGACAAGAGAGACCTGTCTGTGTATGTCTGCTATTCTCTGCTCTGTGAGTCTGGCTGACATGTTGACTGTGTCTAGATTTGTGCCTATAAAGGTAATAACACGACAAGGTGACAAGACAGACTTTTCGTAATTTATTGAAATGCCTAGTGCCTGACATGTGTGAAAGGTGTAGTCTCTGGCGAGAAGCAAGAGATGCTTGGTGGGGGCTGTAAGGAGCCAGTCGTCTAAATAAGGAAACACCTGGAATCCTTGTCATCTCAGATGAGAGGCTACCACTGCCATGCATTTGGTAAACACTCGGGGGGGCTGTAGTGAGACCAAAGGGCAGGGCTCTGAATTGGAAATGACTGGTTCCCAGCCTGAAGCGGAGGAACCTCCTGGAGCGTCGACTCATTCTGATGTGATAGTACGCGTCCTGGAGATCTATCGAGCACATCCAGTTGTCCCTCCCCAAAAGGGGTAGAATGGACTGCAGCGTGACCATCCGGAACTTTGTTTTCTTGACAAACTTGTTCAAGTTGCTGAGATCCAAAATGGGTCTCCAGTCCCCTGTTTTCTTTGGAACCAAAAAGAATTTGGAGTAGATTCCGGATCCTGTTTGGTCTGCTGGAACTGGTTGAATGGCTCTTTTTGCAAGCAGCTTTGAAATTTCTAATGCTGCTTGCTCCCTTTGACTGGGTGGAACGTCTGGAAGGGATTTTTTGGATTGCTTCGGAATGAAAAGGAATGGGATTCTGTAGCCTTCGGAAATGATAGACTGTACCCACTTGTCTTGAGTTAGGGATAGCCAGGCTTCTGGGTACAGCAATAACCTTCCCCCGACTGCCTCCGAAGGTGGACAGTCGGGCAACACCTCAGGGATGCTGAAAGGGCTTGTCGGAAAAGGATTCTCAACTGCCCTGATTCTGCGGGCCCCCTCTGCCTCTAGGACGGCGTCTACCATTATTGTTCCCCCCTCTGCCTCTAGAGGGGAATCGACTCTGTGTGTCAGGCAAATCTCCCTGAGATTGTTTGCGGAACCACATCTTTCCCCCCTTCTGGCCTTTGGGGTAAGGCCTAGAAGGAGTAGAAAAATGGACTCCGACAGCAGAGAGAGTTTTGCCATCAGTCTAACACCTAGTCAGGGTTTCCTTCACTTGAGGACCAAAGAGGGATGATCCATCAAAGGGGGAATTAGTGAAGGATGCCTTGAAAGGGTCCGCAAAGTTACATAGCCACATCCAGGCGTGCTGACGCAAGGCTACACCTGTACCTGCCACTCTACTTGCTCCATCCGCCGCATATGAAAGGAGGCGCATGGAGGAGTTAGTTATAGAATTAAGGGTTGCCAGCTGAGAGCTCATTCTATCCTGAAAACCCGCAGCTGTTGGGTCCTTTAACATTTCGCTCGCTTCCTTGAGCAAATCCCTCTGAAGACGAGTGAAATGACACAGGTAATTCAGCGATCGCATAGTAAAGGTCGCTGACGAGAACATCCGCTTCCCATACCTGTCCATCGAACTAGACTCCTTGTTAGGAGGATGAACAGGCACCGAAGGATCGTCTAACTACTTCTTGGTGGCCGCAGCCACCACCATAGCATCAACAGAGACACCTTTGGTTAAAAATTCTTTGTCCTTGGGGGAAGTGATGAATTTTGATGGTCTCCTAGGGGTGGGTTCCACTGAATCAGGAGCCGCCCAAGCCTTCTTTTCCACCACTTGCATAAGGGGGTCAAAGGGAAGGGACACCCAGGAGGTGGAAGGGCGAGAGCCAAACGCCTCAAGATACACTGATTCATCCTCTGAAGGGTTGAGGGCTGGCCAATTCCCCCTCTGTTTTAGGATTTCGAGGATGTCTGCAAAGGAGACATCTTCAGAGGGGGAACGAGGGGAGCCTTCAGAATCCTCTAAATCAGTGTCAGAGGTGACAGACTCAGGGGAGTCAATGTGCTTCCTCTTACACTGCCTCTTCCTAGGGGGCTCTCCTACTGGGTCAGGAGAGGCCTCGGAAGAGGAGGAGATCCCCACTGGGGAAACTTGAGGAGCTGGCTCTCTACGGTCGGGGATGAGAGAGTGAGCAGAAATCACTGGAGGCACCATGGAGGGAGGGGCAGAAGGAGCCGACTGTGGAGTTGAACCTGGATCTAACACGCTCCTCATGACCTCGAAGGCACCCCTGTCAGGCAGAGCCGGAGGTCTCCGCTCTGAAAAGCTGAAAACCTCCCCCGGCACCGACAGTGATGGCTCCGAGGCCGATGTCGGAGCCGAACTCACCAGCGCCAAAGCACCGAGAGGGAGAGCGGGGTCGGACAAGGGTCCGATGCCACTCGCTCCCTCGGAGCCGACGAGGGAAGTCCGGCGCCGAGATTCCTCCAAGGAAGACATCGGAGCAGATGACGGCACTGAAGACAAAGGTATCGGTTCCGACACCACCACAGTCTCGGGTCCGAGCCGCCCCGGCTCCGAACTCAAAAGAGTCAGAGGAGGAACATTTTGAGTAATGGGAATAGTTCTCGACTGTTGAGTTGGACTTTGAAGCATCTGGGCTAGTGCCTCGGAATTAAGAAGTCGACTCACTACTCTCTGAAGGTCATGATCCGATAGTCTGGAAGACCTAGAGGAGTGAGATCTATGGTTCCGTTCAGACAGCAAAGGTGATGCTGGAGCCGAATGAACGGAGCCGATAGATGGAGATCGGGACCTTTTTCTAGATGTCGGTTCCGACAACTTGATCGGAGCTGACTCAGTTATGTCTTCCTCGGCTCCTGCTGCAGCTGAGGAAATAATAGGGGCAAGTGTTCGAGATTCATCGGCTCCGGCTGGAGCCGATGTTCGAATAGCCTTAGGACCCCCAGAAGACGGCTCAGAGACTGGAGCTGAAGGTCTGGAAGGCTTAGAGGGTTTCCCCGAGGATTGAGTCGAGGGACCCTCAGGCTTCAATAAGCCCCTTAATATAAGTTTATTTTTTCTCTCCTGCAGGACTCTAGGACTGAAGCCATGGCAAACAGCACATGAGTCCTGCAGGTGCAAAGGTCCCAGGCAGTACACACAAGAAGTGTGACTGTCTGTCAGAGACATCTTCTGACACCACGAGTCACACTTCTTAAAGCCTGAGACCTTTGAGTCCTTAGACATGTCTAAGAAGAGAAGTGTAACCACACAAACACACACACACACCGATTACACTTATTAGAAAATAATTTAAACTAAATTAAATTAAGTTAGTAGTAATTTAGAAGTAATTTAGACAAATAAATCCCTATAAACACAGTCACTCACTACTAGGAAGGGAGGGACTGGGCCTAAGGCCCAAGGGAAATTTTCTAGTGAGTTTTTGGAAAAGGGAGGAAAATTACTGGGAATGGGATGGAACTACTCACTGTATAAAACTATTTAGAAAAACTAACTTAAAAAGGGGAAAAAAGCTAAGAAATAACTAGTTTCTTTTCAAAAACTAACCTGAGCCGGTAGGAATGCACCTCGATCACTGTAGCGGCAAACGAGATCTGAGGAGTTACCGCCTAGCATTGTGGGATATAGGGGAGCCTCAAGCCAGTGGAACTAGCTCTCGAGCTTTTAGAGTGGCCGAGTCGGAGCCGAGGATCGGCTCCGAACCCATCCAGCAAGAATGAAAGCGAGATAGACAACTTAACATTAATATTGTCAGGCACAATAATTTGCCATACTTCCACCTGGCCCATATCCAGCTGTCTTTTGTCTATCAGTAGTAAGGCATGTCCTCACAAAGTCTTCATGCACACCTCAAATGGAACCCAAAAGATCTAACAAACCAATATCATCTGAGCACAATGCACATACTCCTATACATTTCACTACTTCCTCACAAAACGTATTTACCAACCCCACACTCCCTCAATCGTCCAATCAGCCTATTAATGATGAGTTCATATAGCAAAGAAATGAGGATGCATCTAACAGTGATAAGCTATAAAACAGAAATGGTAAACCTTACCTAGCCAGGTAATGTAATGTTCCTCCATACCTCAGCAATGTGTACAACCATCATCCCTTCTACACAAATTGCCAGCGTATTTATCCAGAGTCCTTAAATACCCCCTATCTAATCTGTTCTATGAAGTCTGAGCCAAAGGTTTGGAATCAGCCTTATAAGTCTTATAATCTGAAATTAGAATCCCCTCATACAAACTATCCAGGCCATGAGCTCCTTCATGAAGTCACTCATCAGACTCACTATGAATCAAGATGTTTAGTAATCTAGTCCTTCCTCAGATGGAGTACTATCAGTCCCAGCTGGTTCCAAAACTTCCCTAGTCCCTCTTTCCTAACCATCCTGTGCTCACTTAGTATAAACCTAACAAGGTCCCCCTCTCCACCCATCCTTTCACAAATTTCCCCTTGGAGCAGTTGTCTACCACCAGTAAAATATCGTGCTCGTTGGAATCTGCACAGTCTCTACACTTTACCCTTTTTTAATTTCTCCAAGTCTTTTTGATTTCTAATATCATGACGGGAATGGAACCCATTCCTAAGTCAAAGTATGATTAAAGTTCATGAAATTAGTATTGTTTCAATCATTGATGTTGAACAGAAGCACTCTTTGCAGCACCCACAATGTGCTCAGTAATGACTCCTTCTTAACCTCCATATAGTAATATTTCTGTTTTGGTAAATCAGCCAAGGAGGGCGACACATGTTTTTTTTTATTCCCACAAATAAACTGCATACTTCTGTTATTTCTTTTCAGCCATGACTTCTCCTTCAGTAAATCCAACAAATCTACCCAGGAAATATGCATAGTTCTCAAACTCAAATGGTCTTGCAGTAACAAATATATAACTCCCTGATTCATTCTCTGTAATGGCTCTCTTGGAGTTTGTACTCTAACTTCCAATGGCTGCATTCTGAGCCTTTGACAAAATCAAGTTATATCCTCACAGTTTAAACAAATGTTCATATCCTTAGAACCATAAATGCTACTAACCAAGTGTTAATGGCAAACTGTTCATCAAAGATGATCTCTGCAGTGGTCAAGCTTATTAGATTCTAGGTCTTAAATTGAATTTTATAAGTCACAGTAAACAAATATTGATTATGTGGTGTTTTATAAACAACTGATAATGTATGTATTTATTTACACTTTGCTGACCTTGTTAGTCCAACTAAGCCAGCAGCCTTTTTATAGGGGAGACCCGAGATGGTATTCATAATGACCAGGTGAAATTTGGCCAGTGGCCGGGGCACTCAGCAACTTCAATTACTCTTTTCGATAAGTGGTATGGAAATTTTTACACCCACCTGAGCTAGCACAAACTCAGGCAGAATGGACATCAATTTATCATCTCACTCGAGGGAGGGCACTGTTAGGTGTGAGGCAGCCCCTAATGTTACACTACAGTGTCAATTAATGGAAAAGTAACCTAGTTACCCAGGGTGAGAATAGAATCCATGGCCTTCTGCTCTTATAGTGTCAAAGGCAACCGTATTATCTGTTTAGCCACTGTCTCTTGCTTCACTCTCCACTCATGACAAACATACTGCCAGCAGCATTTTGCTCATTCATTTTTAAGCATTCATATGAGGCTAAGCAGTTTGGTCTGTCCTCCTTGATATCTGATATATTTACAAAAGGATACAGATTATTATAATATGAATTAATAGCATATGAGCAAGATGGCATAACTCTTTTGCTGTATTAGACAGAGGTAAATTATTGATGCATTTGTGCTCTCAGTCATGAAGGACTTAAGATGAAATCTTTCAATAGTCTGTAGTACCTTTTTGGAATTATTAATGTAAATATAATGAGGCAACATTTGATATATTTATTCTTTGATTGACCCCACAACACTAGCAACCTCTTTTCAAGGGAGAGCCAAGATGATATTTACATAATCAGGGGAATTTTGGTCAGGGTATCAGTTAACCTACCCTATTCTTTTCAGTTGGTGCAGTTGTATCTTTTATATCCACCTGAGCTACCACAAACTTGAACAGACGGGACCTCAGTTTAGCATCTCATCCAAAGGACAGCACAGTTAGGAGTTTAGTGCCACCATTATGCTCAACTGTGTCAGCAATCCAACCATCTAAAGTGGGAGTAGAACCCACAGACATCTGTTTTTTTCCAGTATCAAAACTCAGTGTGTTACCTGCTGCATCGCTGACACAAACTAGATGCATCACTGTGATGAACTTAGGGGAAATGCCTGGAAGCTTCACTGGTGTTTAATGAGTAAATTATATTCATAGCGAATTAATTCTCTTTCTTGAAGGTTTCACTGCCTATCCTGACCTTCTTGCTATGTCTAGTTGTAAAGCCCCATGATCTGAAAACCCATTCACAGCTGACCTCTTTCCTCAGCCCCAAACAATGCAAACTCCTAAAAAATATAACATAATTTTAATAAGTCCTGCCTGTACCAAAATGCACAATTAAAATCCACATTTTGTATAATAACATTCTGAGTATCCAGATAAGGCCTTATCATCTTCTACAGCTCCTGTCCTTTAACAATAATAATAATATAATTGTACATATTAACAATCCTTGACCTTCTGCTAGCAAACCTTATAGTCAAAATCAATATTCTGCACAGGTACATGACTACTTCTCTACTGGCCATGAACAGTCCAAATTTGCACACCTTTCCTCACTTGCCACTTTATCACTCTTCAAAAACAGACTGAAACTTTTCCTCAGATCACACTGGTTATGCTCCTGTACTAAACCTGACTAGTCATCTATCTCTTCAAACTTGGCTCTGCCCACCCCATACTTCTCAATAACTGTTATACCTTCCTTATTAACTATAAATCCAATATCTCTCTCTAAATTACATTATTTCCAACCTCTGTGGATACTTATTATTGAGGGAACTCTTTATTAATATTACTATACAATAACCTGCCTTCCTTTTTTATTATGTACTGTACCTGTATGATGTATTGTACCTGCATTTTGCACTGTTATGATTTTTGCCCTCTCTGAAAATTCTGTGTTAACCTGTAATATGCATTGTATATATGACTGTTGCTGTTATTTGTTGTTTTTTTTGTTTCTGCCTTGGAGCTTATCTCCCTGGGCCTCTACTGAAAATGGACATATATCCAGTTAGACTAGCCTGGTCAACAAATGTAAACTAAAAATAAATAAATTATAGCTACTTGGGACATGTATCAGTCCCCATGGACCAAAATAATCTCTCCATAACGACTCTACCACTTTCTTCTCCTTAGAAATGCCAGGCCCATTATAAACAGATCATCTCCCCTGCTGCTTTCTAAGCCAGTCCAGTATGTTAAACACTATGGCCTTAATATTGTTAATGTTTAATTTCAAGCAAGACCATCCCGTTGCCTAAGATGGTTTAATAATTTACTTGTTGATCATTTTATTAACCAGGCACCCACTGCTATTCAAACTGGTGAGGGACTAAATTAGCAAATGGGTCAGAGGAGACAGATCAGCAAAGCAACTGCATGTATGCAATATGGCATTACAAGGAGATTCTGAACAGGAACTAAGCAAATAATAGGGGAATATAATGCAAAAGTAAAAGCACAGATAAGATGGTTGCAATGGCAGCAAGTGCGGGAAATTGGAAGAAGCTAAAAATTGAGATAGAATGGAAAATAGTGGAACAGGTTTAACAGCTTCAAGTATCTGTATGGGGTAGTTGAAGGAAAGGGAAGTCTGAATGAGGAGGTCAAAGCTAGAATCACAGGGGCTGTAGCCATCTAGCACAGAATGTCAAGGAAGTGTGTAACAAAAGAATGCCAAAGAAGCTGAAAAGTAAGGTGTACAAAACAGTGGTGCAATCAGTACTACTGTATGGTACAGAAACCTGGGCAGCGAAGGCAGAGCAGATAAGGAAGCTAGAGGTGATGGAAATGAAGTACCTGAGGCAGGTGGTTGGATGTACATGATGGAACAGATGAAGGAATGAGGATGTCAGAGCAGAAGCCCAAATAGCCGGGTCTATATTAGCTAGTCGGTGTCAAAAGAGCAAACCCTCTTTCATCAACTGCTAATATGCGAAAACACACAATGTCGAACATACGGAACAGCGATTTTTTTCCGAGGGAAAAAAATCGCTGCTCCAAAAAAAAACACAAACAAAATAAAGTGGGAGGCTTCATTTCCCACACCACCCCACACTCCCTCTACTTAAATATACCAACTCCAAGATCGCACCACAGCGGAGGAAACGACAAAGTCTCGACAATGGCTCAGCGATTTTTTTCCCTGGGAAAAAAATCGCTGTTCTGGCCAGTCGAGATTGTGTGTTTTCTCATATTGGCAGTCGATGAAAGAGCGTTTGCTCTTCTGACACTTTGACTAACTAATATAGACCCAAAAAGCTTCAATTGTAGAGAAGGTCAAAGAGAAGAGATTATGGTGGTTTTGCCACATGTGCAGACAAACAGACAACAATCTGGTGAAGAAGATTAGGGACAGGCAGGATGAAGGTAAGAGGAAACAAGGACATTCAGCAAAGAGATTAATGGATTTGATGAGAGAAGACCAGCGACAGTCAGGTATGACTGTTGAAGAAGATAAGATAATGGCACTGAAATGAGAAAGATGGTAATAGTTGATGTGACACCCTGACCCTATGAAGAACATAGGAAAAAGGGGGTTGATGAAGATGATCATTGCGATTGTCATATGCATTGCAAATTATGAAATGTCATAACAGTTGCAATTATAGTCAAATTTAATGTCAGATAAAGCTATACAAATTATTCATCAGCCTAAACGAATCAAAAAATGCAGTGTGGGTATTAGACTGGTGAGAGATGTGACTGAAATTAACCAATAACTCTGCAATAAGCAGGTTAAGAAATATGGGGTATGTCAATGTAAACATGCAAATGATAAAAGAATTTAAGGTGAGCAAGAAAAGTGCATGAGTTTCAGCTGGGCCATAATGAAACAAAGTTTGGCATATAGCAAAAGTTGCCAACAATTTTAAAAAATCAGATATTTTGCTTGTGTGTGTGTGTGTGTGTAAGATTAATGAGGTCAAACAGTAAGCAACGGAATTTAAAAATGTCAAATGCAAAGGAATTTTTCTTTTTCGGTTCTGTGATTAAGCAGTAAGACAGAAAATATGCATGGTATGTTAAACTTCCAGTTCATGGTATTCAAGTATGTTTTAAGCTAGACAGTGGGGCAGACACAATTGTAATGTCACACTGCACATACAGAACATCTTAAACATCTGCAGCCAGTGAAATAGAAATGAAGTACAAAGACCATGTGGGAAAGTCTCAAGACACAAATAAGTGGAAAGGGCACAAATATGAGTTTTGGATGTATTGGGGTGACCAAAAGAAGAATACCACACCAGTGTACACCAGTAGATAACATGGAGAAGTCAATGCAATCTGACCTAATGCTGATTAGGTATGAGTGTCAGCATAACACTGTTGTGCAAGGGACAGAACTACATAATGAAATTCACATCTACAATAATGGCAGTAACTGCACTGCTGGAATGACTATGCTATGGACAGTCACATGACCAAGGGGAAAGCAGCAGACAAGTGGCATGCTGCATACACTGTGAAGAGCTCTGTAGCAGCAACAGAAGCACAGCAAAGTGTCGAGTTATTTTATCATATAAATAGGGAGAAAATGGGGAGACAGTATAGACAGAAATGGAGAGAAGCAAGTAGAGGAACACACAGAAGGACCACATAAAGGAAAGATAGGTGAGGGGAAGAAAGGTATACTTTTTTGGAACAAGTACCCATTTTTTAATTTATTAAGGAGGGTAGAGGGGGGAAGTAACAAGGAGCAAGTAAGTGGAAGAAGGGGGTATAGGGAGGAAAGCAAGGGCATAAAATCCAATCATACCACACATACAAAGACTGGGAGGGGAGCTATTGTCATGTGATGGGGCAACAGTAGACAGATGCAGACTGATAGAGGGTGGACAAAGTTATGGGTAGGACTGGACTACAAACAGTGGAGGAGGGACTGACACATAAATAAGAGAAACACAATGATGGCAGATAAGGAAGGGTATGGAAGGACCAGCTCAGAAGGGATTTCACCCTAGATCTCCATCATCTCCATGGCTGGTATCATAAGCAAGCGCTGCTTCTGGTGGTCTGATGGAGTGGGCTGGCCAGCTATGTAACCCAATGAGCCACACAAGGACACACTCCTGGGTGCCAATGCAGGCACCCAGCCACTATTCCACCTCAGTCCTCACCAGCTGCTATATTTCTCACTGGGGGAATCAGGATGACCCTTCTAAACCACTCTCAGATGAGAAGCCTATACTACCTTTCTGAAAGGTAGCTACAGAGGCGACTAGTGAGCCCTCCAGGTTTCCTTTCACCCAGTGGCCCTTGTTACCCTGTACAGAAGCAGGCCTGGGGACTTTTGGGGACCCACTAGCAAGCAGAGTGACTGGTGCAGGATGTTTTGGCTGCTGCCTCACCATAGCATGCACTACGACTAATGCTGTAGAAGGTAAGAAAAAGTGAAAAAGACCCAGAAAAACAAAAACAACAGATTAGTACATGTATGACACTTTATTAAAATAGTGCAGTGCAGGCAACAATAAATCACACTTAACCCACTGCCCAGAGAGTCTATCATGTCTCCTTAGACACATTATCCTGTTGCTTTCAATTCCCTCTGCCACTGTAAAATAAAACAATTGGTAATCATTACACCATACCCACAGTAACAGAAAGAAATTATAGACATAGATGGTAGGCCAAACGTAGAGTGCCATGTCGACTACAGAATACTTACAATAGTGAGTGGCTCCCTCTCCATAACCTTTCTTACTTGAGATGCAGGTTTGATGGCAGCTCTGCAGGTCACTGTACCAGATTGAGTTATGCCAGTAGCATTAATCAGTGCACTAGCAAGCTGGTGCCAGATATCAGCTTTATAGAGGGAGGTCCTCATACTCCCTCAGCAAGCACTCCGTGTGTCCCTGTGCAGGTGTTGGAAGTTCTTGTTTTTCTGGCTGCACCAGGTGGAAGCCCTGCTGAATTCAGCACCTAAAGTGACCATGTCCACTCTGCAGGTCAGAACAAGAAAGAAACACCAGTCTGGCCTGGTGATGATATGGGTTTCACATTGGCCATGCATGTGTATACACTGCACAACACTACTTAGCCTAGGAATGAATAGGCATGAGCATGATAGCACTGACTGTGACTCATAACACATCACATTACAGCTGTGATTCAGAGACCACTACACTAAACACCTCATTAGCATAAATACTTTACTGCAAGTCCTATTTTAGCATGATAAAAATCGTGGTCACCATATTGTGGGATATTGCATTACAACAAACAATTCAGGAATCAGAATGCAGTGGACAACCAAGTAAACTACCATACAGGCATACTGACCACAGATGGGACTACTGGTAATGGGTGACTGAACTGCAGTGAATACATAAGAATGCAAGAAGGCAACATGGACAGCTACTGACTAGAGGAGTACATGTGGTAACACATCATAAGGCATGACAGGAGACTGACAAGCTGGTGGGAGTTTTAACCTGACAGGGAATGATTGCACTCCTACTGGGGGGGAGCTGAAAATGATAAGGGGATAAGGAACAAGGTAGGACAGGATGCAGTCCTGCTTGGGGGGGGGGGTAACCTGACAGTAAACAGAGAAGAGGGCAGGACAGGTTGTAGTCCAGATTGGGATGCAATTAATAACCAAACATGGAAAATGCCAATGGAGTTCAAAAGCAATAAATAAACAAGAAAGCATCTCCAGCAAGGAAATGGCAACTTTTAATAAAAACACAGACTTAGTGCTTTCACCCTCTTACAGTAAATGGCTTCATCAGAGTCTACAAAGCAATTAATGATGCATTTAAATAACGCACTAAAAACCAATTGAAAAGCAGCAGTCAGTTACATTGTCTCAATGAATTAAAGACATAGGATGATAACAGGCTAATTTAATGCATCTAGTCAAATATAAAGTTAAATGTTGTTGTTGTCTTTCGGCTTTTCCTGGTTAGGGGTCATCACAGCGAAACTCCGGTCCACTAATGATTGTCAGTAAATTTTCATGAACATTGAGGTGCCAGTTCAAATATAAAGTTAAATACAAAATAAAAATAAACCAGTACAGTTTTTATACACCCTTGTGTTGTCATGAATCAAAACCTTAAAGTTTTAAAACACTGGTGACTGAAACACAATAATTTAATACAGGTTATTTGGTGGTTGTTCAATATTCTAAAATGCTCTCACAACCACCACCCTTCTCATCCATCACTATCTTGTTAATAACAAAAAACAAAATTTTTTTGTAGTCCTTGCACTCACTGGAATGCATGTATAACGCTTTTGATGCCCTTTTCTATTTCACATTGTATAAATGTTCATAAATCCTGTCCTTCATCTTTCTTGTTGCCTTTCCTAGATAGAAGGCCAAACTGGTCATGCGTGTGGCCAAATAAGACTCATATTTAGTATTACAATTACAACATCCTGGACAAGATATAGACCTATCAAAGCCACCACAGAAATGTTAGGTCCATTGTTAATATATTTACAAACCTTACAAATGCCACATTTCAATATTTTCAATTTAAAAATACCATTAGAAGGTGCCATAAATTTCTCCACACAGTCTTTTATGTTCTTACCTCTACTATAAGTAACCTGTGGAATACTACCTAATTTATCCTTCATTTCTGGAGTAACCTGGCATAAAACAGGGAGCAAAGTCAGACCAGCCTACTATCCTACTGTGTAAGGTGCACTGCAGCATACCAAATGCACACAGACTGCAATACATACTACAGGGGATATGACGTTTTCATTACGTTGGTCATAGCCTATGCTATCAGGGCAGGTCTGACAGAAAGTAAGCATTGCTAACATGCCCACTATTGCTGTACTATGGCACAGTGTCAGAATGCTGATAGCATACTAGCACAAAGGGCTCTGTCCACCAGATGGGGACAGAGGCAGTACTGAGGCAATTGTCAACTGGCATGGACAGTCATGCATGCATACACTGATCTGCATGTGTAATTCACAGCTGCCTTGCAAAGGACTGAAAGAACGGAAATGGTTGTAAAAGTTCACTACACCAGCACCAGTGGTGCTACCACATGCCTTACACACCGATGGTAGATGTATTCTTTAGAACAGTAGGGCAGACAAGATCTTCCATGATTAAGTGTGATAGGGACTGGTGCAGGACATCAGTGCTGTGGATGGTCGTAACATGTTAATAGTACAGGTGTGTCACAGAATCACTGATCTGCTACTGCATTCCAACACCAAAGCCCCTAATGTTCTTCTCCAGGGGAGGTGAGAGACAGGTTATGGTTTGAATATGAGAGCTGGACTGGTTGCGACTGGGTGAGTGTCCATAGGGGATGCACCAGATTAGCAGTAACATGCCAGTACTGTAGAATGATGAATCATTTATTCAGGTAAATCTGCATGCATATCATCTGTCATCTATGGACAGTGGAACTATAATAGTGACAACCTGTACTACAAGGTGTGTATGTATCTGTCCCCAGACAATACACACAACTGTAATTTAACAGACTGTGTGACACATGGTGGTGGGACTCACAACTATGATCCAGCATTGCCACAGATATGTTATGTGGATGCATTCACAGGTTACACTGGTAGAGAATCCAGCACAACACAACAGGTCAGAACATGTCTGATGTCAGAGGTCACTGATGGCTGATGATGATGATGGCATCATGACTGTCAGCAATGCTAACAGTGGAAGCACACTCACATTAGCCACAGCTGAGATGATGTGTGATGTGGCGGGACAAGATGAACCTCTGGTACTCCCCTGTGTTTAGTGCAGGATTTTCCATTCGTGTTAGCGTCACTCAAGTTACACAGATGTCAACACTGCAGATGTAATCAAAGGGCTACACTGCCTCCAAGGTGCACACACCCAGCATGGGGGTGAGGCAAGTATGTTGTCATTGATGTCATGTCCTCCCTACATTCCCTTACTTGGGTTTTACTTTTGGCATCAATTAGCAGATGTGCATGTCACTTATCCAGATTCAAATAGTGACTAATCACACCATAACAGAGATGCTGAGTGTGTTCATGGCCTTGGTTAGGAAGTACATCCACTCCAGGGACTTCAAGACATCCTACAATGCGTTCAGCATAACATGGTATATAGGGACCTGGAGCAGACATGCCTGTTGAGAATAATGGTGGTCACGATGGCAAATACCGGTACAGTTGTGAGGATGTAGGCAGTAGCCTACTGTGGCCATGTTATAGGACGGATGAGTGTTGCATAGTCACATGTCAGGTTTATAGAGATGGCATATACCATTCCATTGACATCATCACTGTCTATGGCTGCCTCCTAAGCATGGACACTCCCATGGTTGGGACTGATACTTTTCTGATTCCACTGTAGGATGCTGATGCTCTAAAGCCACACCAACTGGGGGCAATAGTGAGGCTCCAGTACATGTTTCAAATGTGGTACAGCTTTCATTGGAAAGGATGCCTCTAGTCATGATACAGCAAAGAATGTCCAGCCTGTCACTGAAGGATTTGATCCCTGACTCCCCCAACCTCCTGAATGTATAGATGGCTACTGTATCTACCATCCATGACCTTCTCACCTATGTAAGTGATGCTGACCCTGTCACTGTGCCCCACCTCACCTTGCCAATGACAATAACTGTGTTTTGCCACTGTGACCAGTCAGTGTGTTGTAGTGTACAGCCTAGGTGTTCTATTGTATGCATTGGTTTTATTCTATGTTGTTCTTGTGAAGGCCCATAATTGTGGACAAGATACGGCCCCTTTTTCAGTTTCACAATGTATTGAGTTCACCTCTGTCTCACATGGGGCTACCACTGCATCCAGTTCTCTGATGACTCCTAACCTGGCTCCTTCTCTGCTGCTTCCAGATGTATAATTGGCAATGCTTTTATGTCCCCACATTGTAACTGCTGTTGTTGCACCATGTGTATTATAGCACAGATCACAGTTTTTTTTTTTTTTGCAGGTCTCCAGAGTATACAGTAGTGTGCCACCAGATGCATCCAGGTTGCAGAAGCAAGCCTTCAGAAATCCAAGCACATGTTTGATGATGTTCCACATCTGCAACAGTGTGGTATTATTTGCCCTCTCTGCCATGGTCTGGGGACTGCAGATAAAGGTCATCAGCCACTGTTCCAAGGTGTATCCTGAATCACCTGCAGCACACAACAGCAGAAACCATTATGAGTGGCCTTCTCTGTACATTTATGGGACCAGCATATTGAGGACTCTGTGAGTGTCAATGTGTGCACCTCCTAACTAGATGACCCTTTGGAAAGTCACCTCATGTGAAACACTGGCATAAATTACATGTGTGCCAGATGTGAGAATCAAAACTCCTGCTGAGACAGTGCATAAACACTTTGTATATAGTACCCTGTGCATGCACATCACGTGACAGTTGATGAAGGTGATATACTAGATACCAAGTAGAGAGGGCAAGGTCTTGAAAGTAATGTGGGTGCAGTTGATGGCCCCCAGAATCTTAGGGAAATGAGCTATGTTACAGAATGCCCTAGTGGTGGTGGTGCTCTCTTCTGCTCTCCCTGATCCATCATATGCTGCAGCATTATGCTAAGTAATTGGTGTGGTATTTGCAAGGCTGTTGCCTACACCATTTCTCATGTGCTTCCTGTTGGACAGCGAAAGGTTCCCATACCAAGGATGGATAAAGATAAACAAACTTCATGCCCATCAAAATGGGCAGACCATGCAGGCCTTGATTCCATGCGAGGGCAGCCCATGTTTACTAACTCCCATATGGTGTCTGTGTCCACCCCAAAGTGGTCAAAAATGCCCCAGTCATGGAGGTGATGGTATGATAGCTGTTGGAGAATCTGTCTGTGACACAAAGGGTAATAGTGCAAAGCATCATGGATACCATCTCTGAAAGTAACCATTAGCACATACTTGTCTGCTAATGCTGATGTCACTCCTTCCATCTAACATAAGTGAAGCTCCTGTACACTGGAAAATCCTGGCATTCAGAGCTAATGATCACAGCAGCCCATCATGCTAATTTGATATGTTTCTGAATCACTACGCTATGTTTGAATTCATCATTTGCATAAGTGACGACTCTTATTAGCACATTGACACTTAGTTGCTTGTTAATATGTGGTCATTTACATATAATCCATACTAAGATGTTTCTCCTTTAGTGCAGTCATGCTGTGTGTCTCTAAATTGCATCACTGCTCACTACACCTACATTATGAAAATTTATGGAGCATTTTCTTCCCTGAATATTCCCCTATGTGTTGTTGGGTCCTTAAATAATAACCTACTGAGCAGAGCCACTGCACGTAAATTCATTAATTGCCAGAATTGAAGGAATAAGTGTGAGTGTCCTGGGTGATATTGGACTTCTTAAATGTAACTGAATAAAGATCTTCCTGAAACCAGGTGCAATTCTGTATGGCCTCACTGTGCCATGAAGAATACAGTTCCCTATCCTCTTCAAGGTAGAGGCCAAAGTGACATGGATACAATAGGAGCAATCTCTTAGGGTAATTGAAAGGATTACAGAACCTACAGAGTGGTGTGCTCCAATGATGCCAGTAATAAAGAAAAAACGGCAAAGTAAGTATTTGTGTTGACTCAAAACATCTGAATGATCTGGTCAAGCAGGAGAACTTTATCCCTCCTATCTTTGAAGATATAACACCCAAGTTAACTGGGGCAGCAGGGATGTTCTCTGTGTTAGGCACATCCAGTTGGTTTGGCAAATAGCAGAAAGCTGACAACTTAAATTTTTCCAGGTGAAAGATTCTCCCCAGGATTCATGAAGCTCGGCGCAAGGCTGGTGTAAGACTTGCGCCGGCAGTGCAGTGTATAATCGGCGTAGCAGCGCCATATGCATAGTAATGAGTGCGCGCCGCAACCACAGACACGTGCAGAGGGTATGTGCGCGAGCCCAAGTAGGATGCGTCCGTAGGCGTGGTCAAGCCGGCAGGTGATGAGCAACCTAAAGTGCTGACTGTCACAGGCTGCCTGCAATAATAACCGCACCAGCCAGGGTCCGTGGATAATGAAACGTACACAGAGTATGCAACATAGTACCCGTTCACACAAAACGGAGAACCAAACATTAACCCACAAAGTCCAAATTGTACCCGTCCAAGGAACAAAGGATACGCGTAATACCGTGTCCGTCACGCAATGCACTGTCAGTGGGCATACCCAGTGAAGGTGTACCGCAGCATGTCAGCGCGCCGCACCTACACACAAGTAGCCACATGGGCATGGTCACCGGCAGTAGTGAGAGTACACAGCCGAGCAGCCGTGTCGATATAACAACCAGAAGGAAACCAGATACCCTAAACACAGACAAACATGTGCATAGCAACATGTACTACACCCAGCAACGCGTGACCGTCGCATACACATAGGACGGCGTATGCCTAAGCGTAATATCCAGAAGCAGAACCCATGCATGCAAATGTAATACACAACAGCCCCGTCATAGCACGTAACCCGCACCCATGTACGACCGTGCACCCAACCCAGCTAGCAGCCTTGCGCAGCTGCACACCTACACACAATGGGTATACCTGAAATGTAGTAAGAAGTATTGTCCTAGGCAGTGCCACGCGGGCAAATATGTACCCCACATGTCAACATCCCACCTCAGGTACTGATATCCAAATGGCTGCATGTGAATGTGTCGGCAGAATGTGTACATCCCGCATGTGGTATGGACCTGTCGAAACCCCATAGGTGTGCACACGCCACGGTTGCCATAACTGTACACATCTGGACAAGGCAGTATGTTCAGCCACCGTACTGATGATTAGCTATGCAGACATGTCAAACACAACACATATGGCAGAACATCTGCCCACCAAGCAGGACGCCCCAACAGGGTGCCACATGCACAGAAGGTGAAGGTGGGACATCACACGTTGAGAATAGCGTTGCCGGATGGCCAAACACCCACGGCCAACGCAAAGGATGGAATAACATGTATATGCCTGGATGAATGGGTATGTCATAGCATGGGAATAGGCCAAGCTATCCAACATAATAGCCATGCGTACCAGATACAAACTGCCAGTAACACGCAGTAGTAATGCAGGAAGGCATACACGACTGTGGGAATAGCACAGGACATATGGCACGTGCCAAGTGTTGACGCATGACACAAATGTCCAGGATGGGTCTCCCTGCAAAGAGGAACATGTGCCAACCCCACCCCCCACAGATGTACCGGCAGTGAAAACACATCCCAAACACACACCAACACTACCGCCCATCCCACAATAGCAACGGAGGCTGGTCAAAGACCACCATGACGCGTGCACAAACAGGGACACGTGTAACCGTTGCCCTAACAACCCCCCACAGGCCAACGAATAATAGTATGGACATATGCATGTAATGCTGTGAAGGATGTGTGGTAGTCCTCAGTATCACAGAGGTAGGTACACAGATACACTGTAATCAACCGTGACGTATGTGCACTGTACACAGCATACCTGCAGGTAATACATAGTTCAATCATGTGCCACAGAAATATACACATACGAATGAGGATAGGGATAGACAAGTGTGAATGGGACAAACTATGAACATAGGTTCATAGGTCCATAGGTACATAGTAGGCTATCTGCCCAAGGGCAGCTATAACCCTAGCCCATAGTTATGTTGCCTTTGCCAACCCTCCAGTCCGAAGATAACAATGCCTATTATATTGCTGTACCTCTGTCAAGCAGTGACAATGAAGTAATCCCTGGGGTATATCTGCAATCTCCCATCCATTGGTCAAGATCCCCCTCGAACAAGGCCAGCGAGGTGCTCTGCCTCACATGTACTGGGATGTTGTTCCACAGCATAGTGAGTGTCTGGGTGATGAATCTGTCCCTCCAACACATTCTATTAATGACCGTGTCAAGGTTCACGTCACCTGCCCCTGTGGTCCTGAGGGATGTATATCCATTAGGTGAAGCATAGTCATCAAATATGGGTCGACATGGCCTTGTATGTCAGGCACAGGTCACCACTGGGCAAGTGGTATGTGACTGAATGGAGCAGGAGTCCTTTCAGTCAGGCAGCATAACACAAATTCCTGACACCCTGCATCCGTTTGACGATGAACCTATGGGGCCTTCCCAGCTGCTGCAGGTGTCGGGTCAGATACCTTCCGAATGGGGCAATGTACTCAATCATAGGTCTAATGAGTGATGAGTACAAGGAGACAATGACCTCCCCTGATCTAGATGTGAATCCCTGCATGATCAGGTGGGCAATGTAGAAGGTCTACCTAACTACGTTAGCAACGTGTGTGTCGAACGAATGGTGACTGACAACCTGGGTCCCCAGATCCCTGGTAACTCCCTCTGTGCTCAGTGGATTGCCACCTATATGGCAGCTAGGGGTAACCTTGTTCTTCCCGAAGGGTATGACTATGCATTTCCCGGCATTTAGCTGTAGGCCATGTCCCTGGCACCAGATATCCATATCTGTGAGGCCCTTCTGAAGGATATCTGTGTCAGATGTCCGTCCCACTATGGCACCCAGTCGCAGTCATCCGCAAACATTGTCAGCCATAACCCCCCTGTGTTTGCTTGTACTTTGGAAATATAGATGCAGAAAAAGAGTGGACCCAGGACTGAGCCCCGTGGGACACCGCCTGTGACCGGCTGTGAGTCTGACATGGTGCCAGCAACTATGACCGTGTGGGTTCTGTCACCTAGCCAGTTTGCAACCCATCCTGCGATGTACGGGTTCACATCCAAGTCGATGGGTTTATCAATGATACCTGAGGGGGGTATTGTGTTGAAGGCCTTTGCCAGGTCGAGGTAGGCTGTATGGACTGCCTGACCCTCATCAATGGCCTCGGTGACTGTTCCTAAAACGTCAACCAAGTTTTAAACGCATGATCTGCCTTTGACCAAGCCAAACTGGGTTGGATGCAAAGTATGCAAGTCCCCTATGTCTTCATCTTTGAGTTCCATTATGATCCTTCCCCATGGCTTTGCAGATAAGGCTTGTCAAGCTAATGGGACGGTAATTACCAGGGTCAGTGGAGGCATTGCCCCTGTGAAGTGGGACTACAGTCGCCGTGCGCCACAACTTGGGTACGTTACCTGAGGTGAGGCTAAGATTAAACAGCTGTCCTAACTGTGGGTCTAATTCCTCAATGAGTTCATGGAGTACACAGCCGGGACACCATCTGGTCCCATGGATGCTGTGTTCACTGCCTTGGAGAGAGCATGTCCCACCTGTGCGTTACAGAAGTTTCGGGGGCCACAATCCTCTGGTACAGACATCTCTCCATGTGGGGGGGGGGATGTTTGCACCGAACCTGTCAGCCAGTATGTTGGCAATGTGTGTAGGTTCAGTAAACTTCACATCATTCTGAACCCAGTCTGAACATATCTGGGAGTGTCCTCCCAGGTGTCCAACATAGCTAAAGAAGGCCGTATGATTGTCTGTCGAGTCCTTGGTGATATATCTGTCGGATTTGCCCTGGATGATGTCATGAGAGCTTGTAGTTCTTCACATATAATGAGCAAGGGTGTCATACCTTACAAGGATTCTGCTCTGTCTTGTAGTAGCTACCTCCTTTCATTGTAGAGCTTGTGTATGGCTGGGGTACACCAGACTGGATGCTTGGCATTGGTACAAAGACTCACAGTTGTGTAAGGGATTTCCTGATCCATGCAGTCCTGTAGGTGCTGGTAGAAGGCATATGTAAGTGATTCAGTGGCTTGAGTAATGTTTACCACTGGCTCAGGGGCCTTAAAGGAGACCACACTAGTGTTTAGAAGTGTGAAGTCGGCTTTTGAGAAAGCCATATGTATGGTAACCGGCACCACCCACAGCATTGTATGCCAATAGCAGAAGTATGTTGTCCAAACACACGTGTCCGTACACATGGAACATCATAGCAATAAACCACGCCTGGATGTGGGTAATGCTAGACATACCCACGGCAGACGTGGTGTGTTCGAGCCGCCGAGGGACCACACACATAGCCGGCCTTAGGCATAGGCCAAGTAGGCATCTGCCTAGGGCGACGCTCTGCTAGGGGCGCCTTACCAGCCTTTATTCGGTATAGGTAGACCAGGATGGGGGTAGCGGGTGATGTGGTGGGGGCACCATGGAGTCCTTCTGCCTAGGGCACCACCTGACCCAAGGCCACACCTACAGTACCCACACCCAGACGCGGGTCAT
The DNA here is from genome assembly GCF_019279795.1 of Protopterus annectens. Taxonomy (NCBI): domain Eukaryota; kingdom Metazoa; phylum Chordata; order Ceratodontiformes; family Protopteridae; genus Protopterus; species Protopterus annectens. The sequence goes on along the minus strand of NC_056727.1, from coordinate 532,862,863 downwards.
TGCTAGTATGCTATATCATCTATGGAAAGAAACCATATATTCCCAGACATAATGGCACAGCATAATGCCTGTCCGCCGCCCAAAGCAGACATACGGCACCACGGCGGTGGACGCATCGTGAGATGTCCGTAACCAATGTCGACACTGTCACGCTATGTGAAATAATGTCAACATAGCGATTCAATACTAAACAGCGACGGAGAGCCCGATGTCCCCGTTGCTGAGCTGTACAACCTATTCCGCCATGTTAAATGTGTGTAGCAGAGCGGGACTGCCCCAAACTAAGCAACGGACATGCCCGTGGCTCGGTGGAAGCCATCACGCAATGTTAAACCCATGTAATATAGCGATACAGGTTATAAATACCGAAGTTTAGTAATGGAAATAGGTCCGTTCGACCAGACCGTGTGCAATTACTATAACAAGATCTACAACGTGCACACCAGCCAATCAGCGCACACGGTTAGGAATAATGGGGGGGGGGGATATGGTATCATAGACACGGACAAACCGTGCCCATGTGACTCGTCTGACATTCGTACACGGTCAAGGCAGTTCCGTACACTAGGCGGACAAGACCAAACCCAAAGCACCACAGGAACACCCTGGCAATCGAAGGCCTGTATGCGTAGGGGATATAAGCCCCTGTGATCTGAATATCCCTGCGGTCATGACATATGCATCCTGGGCCATGAGCGGGAGGGAATGAGGAATGTTTAACATGTAGTACCGCACCTTTCCCAGCAGGAGAATGGATGCCTGTGACGTACGTGAGTGCGGGGGGGGGCGGGGATATGTAAATTTAGCTAAGTACCATGGGTATGCATGTAAATGAGACCGAACAGCTAACGGTAGTGGTCACAGTAACCGCAAACGGAATGCAGTCCCATTTGAATTACGACTATAGAACATATAAATGTGCATCGCAGTATGTACGCGCCCATGCCGCAAAGACTGTTACATGTGTAAAGGTGAAAGTGCATTTCGCACATCCGTCAACCGGATCAGAGATATGTTACCGGAACAGTCACAACTAACACTGGCCACGTAACCACACTGGCCCAGTAAACATATGTAACCAGAATACGGATATGCATGTGCGCCGCGCGTAACCCACAATTAGGAAATGCAAGTGCTGCGTGCGTGTGTGATCCGCTCACAGCAGGGAATGTTAAGTCCGTGTCCTCCACGTCAATCATACATGTCTCAAAACTGTCAGCCCCTGAAAGTATGGAATCGGGCAGTGCCATGTAAAGTACCGTTAGAAGTAGTGAGAAACACATGCTATGTGATAAGACAAACATAGAATGTGGATAGAATAACGTGTGCGTTAGTAGTATGGATAGACGACGGTTATGCATCTATAACTCGACCCACTTGTCAGAAGGTGCACCGCATTTAAAAGTGTTCAGTGGGCTCACACTTGTTGACCGGGCTAGGCTAGCTGGATATATGTCCAGTGTCTGCAGAGGCCCGTGGAGAAATGCTCCACACACAATAATAGCACAACATACCAGAGTACTCATATATGTACCAAAGAAGAACAACAATAGAAAGTGTCCTGAAAGGACTGGTTACACACAGATCACAGATGACAGAGAAATATATGGCCAGTGGATGCACGTCACAATTATGGGATCATGTCCCTATAGAAGCAAGAAGGTCTCACATGACACGCCAGCGAATTGCCAGATAGACACAGGTCAATGTAACACACAGCAACATTAACGGCCAACCAGCCGTACACCATGCCCGAACCTGTACAGTGGAAAGGTATGGCATGGTAATTGATGTGTACACAGGTAATCCACAGACAGTAACAAAGCAAGGTATGAAACGAGGGGTTCACATGTATATATCTACACACAGCAGTCCGACGGCCCGTATATATGATGCATGGACATAGATTTGTCACCTGAAAACAAGATGTGAACAACTACAGTTTAGTCCATATCATATTGATATAGTAATAATACGGTCATATCAATATTTAACATTGTGACCCTTATTTACATTCATATTTATACAAAATATGCATGTAATTGTACTTATTTATTTCATGATTTGGAATCTTAATGCAACAATTATACACATTGATAAACAAAAGCATTACCAACACACTACATTATAAGGTTTACTCACAACAATTATCAACTATGTTTCAATATACTGATGGTATTGACCAATACTGTATTTATATTAACACATCGTTGTAGTATCATTGTTTCCATTCAGTAATGTATGCAACACCGAGTTCTACATGTCACTTTATCATCAGGACTTGGAGCACGGTCCACTGAACTATGAGCAAGTCTATTAATTAGTTGACATTAAACTGACTCAGAAGGAAGTATATAAGGGATGACTATCTAATGTATCACGTACTCCGACGTTGCCCCATGTTAGTGGGTGAAAGAGCTCAGTATCCTATGACTGTGGAGTGTATCGTTTTTGTCATCGTCTGTCTTGGCATGGTTTATGTTCAAGAATGTATTTTATGAAGATGAGCAGGACTCAGGGTCTGCTGTATTTCCGCTTACTGGGACATGGATATAGATAGGCCAAGTAATACATAATATGGGTAAGAAGAAAGGAACAGTTTACCAAGAAAAAACTAGGAAAAGGACCCACCAGGTCCTAAACCGAGAGCACCAAGCAAACACAATGTAGTGCTACAAAAACCAAGTGTTTCAAAAATTAACCCAAATGGTGTAAATCCAAAGATGCAAGTTAGCAACTGCTCTAAATAATCCTCAGAAGTCCCAATAGGAAAGATGCGCCACTGTATTGTCAAAATAACACCACAAAAACAAGTAGATCACGAGCGCTGTCGCCCGGTCTTACCAGGCTTTTTCAGGTGTAATCAGCTAAACCAATAACTCTAGCTTTTATAGAACTAATTGATTTAAAATATCACCATGGTGCTGATGTTTTATTTGGTTCAAATGGTTCACAAACAACTTTGAACATAAAGAATGAATTTTGTTTGAATTCATATAAGTTGCAGACATACATTTTAACAATGCATTTATTGTGTCGAGCATTTTAAATATGTATTTGTCTCTTTAATGCTTGTAGAAGTGGATTTAATTTATTTACAATATGGTGATATTTTAATCAATTAGTTAATTAACAGAACACTTGCGCTATAAAAGCTAGAGTTATTGTTTTAGCTAATTACACTTGAAAATGCCGGTAAGACCGGCTAAAGTGCTCGTGATCTACTTGTTTTGGTGGTGTTATTTTGACAATAAAGTGGTGAATCTTTCCTATTGGGACTTCTGAGGATTATTTAAAGCAGTTGCTAACCTGCATCTTTGGATGTACACCATTTGGGTTCAGTTTTGAAAAACCTGGTTGTCGTAGCACTACATAATATGGGTAGTCAAACAGACATCCGCGATTGGGGAACATACAGCAGCAGTCAAAACCACTGGCCAGATGGAGACAGTCCAACAAGTTCTACACTTTACATATGCACATTGGTGTCCATTGTAGGACTCAAAAATTGATCCGTACGCAATATCATCCAGCTGCGATCGATCTACCCAGAAGAAGCGACAGCCGTGACTACGGCACAGCTAGACATATGCACCACCAGCGTGTTTAAGGTTGATGACAAGTGTCCATGAAATGCAGGACATATGAACAGAAATCCCCAGATTGTCGAGTCCATAGAAGTGCGTCCACATCCCAGTCCCACACACATGAAGGATGTGTAATGGGTACCGTCGAGGGTTGCAGCCATGGGATCTTGGGTATGCAGAAATGGGGCTCGGTGTTGTTTGGCAGATAATCCATTGTCCCACCCCATGGGAGGGATGTGGGTATAGCACATGCCTTACTCCCCACTAATAATGCAAAGCATCCACCGGATAATGCTAAATGCAGGTGTGAAATGTGTACAGCTCTATACCAGTGTCCAGTAGGCAATTCCCATGGATGGACAAGCGTACGACCAAGATGGCACCCATAACTGCAAAACTGGTGGAATTACACAGCTGCAGTAAGGCATAACACAGGAAATACAGATAGGGACTACAGTAGACACTCCCCATACAAAGTCAGACCACCGTGCGAATACCGGCGTATACAGCACTCAATCTGCCAGCACCAAAATGGGGATCACTCGCTTCCATACTGCGGAACAAATGGGCGACCTGTGGAACACATACTAATGGCACACCAACAACGGCAACTAGGAAGGTCATAGGATGGTTAAACTATGGCGTTCCCACTTATAAAGAACATCCTTCAATGAATTAATAGGATCTACATGTTTTGGTGGTGTTATTTTGACAATACAGTGGCGGATATTTCCTATTGGGACTTCTGAGGATTATTTAAACCAGTTGCTAACCTGCATCATTGGATTTACACCATTTGGGTTCATTTTAGAAAAACCTGGTTTTCGTAGCACTACATAATATGGGTAGTCAAACAGACATCCGCGATTGGGGAACATACAGCAGCAGTCAAAACCACTGGCCAGATGGACACAGTCCAACAAGTTCTACACTTTACATATGCACATTGGTGTCCATTGTAGGACCCCAAAAATTGATCCGTACGCAATATCTACCAGCTGCGATCGATCGACCCAGAAGAAGTGACAGCCATGACTACAGCACAGCTAGACATATGCATATTTAAGGTTGATGACAAGTGTCCATGAAATGCAGGACATATGAACAGAAATCCCCAGATTGTCGATTCCATAGAAGTGCGTCCACATCCCAGTCCCGCACACATGAAGGATGTGTAATGGGTACCGTCAAGGATTGCAGCCATGGGATCCTGGGTATGCAGAAATGGGGCTCGGTGTTGTTTGGCAGATAATCCGTTGTCCCGCCCCGTGGGAGGAATGTGGGTATAGCACATGCCTTACTCCCCACTAATAATGCAAAGCATCCACCGGATAATGCTAAATGCAGGTGTGAAATGTGTACAGCCCTATACCAGTGTCCAGTAGGCAATTCCCATGGATGGACAAGCTTACGACCAAGATGGCACCCATAACTGCAAAACTGGTGGAATTACACAGCTGCAGTAAGGCATAACACAGGAAATACAGATAGGGACTACAGTAGACACTCCCCATACAAAGTCAGACCACCGTGCGAATACCGGCGTACACAGCACTCAATCTGCCAGCACCAAAATGGGGATCACTCGCTTCCATACTGCGGAACAAATGGGCGACCTGTGGAACACATACTAATGGCACACCAACAACGTCAACTAGGAAGGTCATAGGATGGTTAAACTATGGTGTTCCCACTTATAAAGAACATCCTTCAATGAATTAATAGGATCTACATGTTTTGGTGGTGTTATTTTGACAATACAGTGGCGGATATTTCCTATTGGGACTTCTGAGGATTATTTAAAGCAGTTGCTAACCTGCATCTTTGGATGTACACCATTTGGGTTCAGTTTTGAAAACCTGGTTTCGTAGCACTACATAATATGGGTAGTCAAACAGACATCCGCGATTGGGGAACATACAGCAGCAGTCAAAACCACTGGCCAGATGGACACAGTCCAACAAGTTCTACACTTTACATATGCACATTGGTGTCCATTGTAGGACCCCAAAAATTGATCCGTACGCAATATCTACCAGCTGCGATCGAGACCCTGAAGGAGTGAACATCCATGACTACGCACAGCTAGACATATGCACCACCAGCGTGTTTAAGGTTGATGACAAGTGTCCATGAAATGCAGGACATATGAACAGAAATCCCCAGATTGTCGAGTCCATAGAAGTGCGTCCACATCCCAGTCCCACACATGAAGGATGTGTAATGGGTACCATCGAGGGTTGCAGCCATGGGATCCTGGGTATGCAGAAATGGGGCTCGGTGTTGTTTGGCAGATAATCCATTGTCCCGCCCCGTGGGAGGGATGTGGGTATAGCACATACCTTACTCCCCACTAATAATGCAAAGCATCCACCGGATAATGCTAAATGTAGGTGTGAAATGTGTACAGCCCTATACCAGTGTCCAGTAGGCAATTCCCATGGATGGACAAGCGTACGACCAAGATGGCACCCATAACTGGAAACCTGGTGGAATTACACAGCTGCAGTAAGGCATAACACAGGGAATACAGATAGGGACTACAGTAGACACTCCCCATACAAAGTCAGACCGCCGTGTGAATACCGGCATACACAGCACTCAATCTGCCAGCACCAAAATGGGGATCACTCGCTTCCATACTGCGGAACAAATGGGCGACCTGTGGAACACATACTAATGGCACACCAACAACGTCAACTAGGAAGGTCATAGGATGGTTAAACTATGGCGCTCCCACTTATAAAGAACATCCTTCAATGAATTAATAGGATCTACATGTTTTGGTGGTGTTATTTTGACAATACAGTGGCGGATATTTCCTATTGGGACTTCTGAGGATTATTTAAACCAGTTGCTAACCTGCATCATTGGATTTACACCATTTGGGTTCATTTTAGAAAAACCTGGTTTTTGTAGCACTACATAATATGGGTAGTCAAACAGACATCCGCGATTGGGAACATACAGCAGCAGTCAAAACCACTGGCCAGATGGACACAGTCCAACAAGTTCTACACTTTACATATGCACATTGGTGTCCATTGTAGGACCCCAAAATTGATCCATACAATATCTACCAGCTGCGATCGATCGACCCAGAAGAAGTGACAGCCGTGACTACGGCACAGCTAGACATATGCACCACCAGCAGCGTTTAAGGTTGATGACAAGTGTCCATGAAATGCAGGACATATGAACAGAAATCCCAGATTGTCGAGTCCATAGAAGGCCCACATCCCAGTCCCGCACACATGAAGGATGTAATGGGTACCGCCGAGGGTTGCAGCCATGGGATCCTGGGTATGCAGAAATGGGGCTCGGTGTTGTTTGGCAGATAATCCATTGTCCCGCCCCGTGGGAGGGATGTGGGTATAGTACATGCCTTACTCCCCACTAATAATGCAAAGCATCCACTGGATAATGCTAAATGCAGGTGTGAAATGTGTACAGCCCTATACCAGTGTCCAGTAGGCAATTCCCATGGATGGACAAGCTTACGACCAAGATGGCACCCATAACTGCAAACCTGGTGGAATTACACAGCTGCAGTAAGGCATAACACAGGAAATACAGATAGGGACTACAGTAGACACTCCCCATACAAAGTCAGACCGCCGGGCGAATACTGGCGCATACAGCACTCAATCTGCCAGCACCAAATGGGGATCACTCGCTTCCATACTGCGGAACAAATGGGCGACCTGTGGAACACATACCAATGGCACACTAACAACTTCAACTAGGAAGGTCATAGGATGGTTAAACTATGGCGTTCCCACTTATAAAGAACATCCTTAAGTGAATTAATAGGATTAATGTCAATTGACCATGGAATACACCTAATCAACATCAAAGAACCACTGGCACCTTATGGCACACAATCCAAAACACACATAGGTAGATGAAACAGTCAACGTAGAAATTGTCCAGGACAGTGCCAAAATGGTATACAAAGGTTCCTTCATAGACAAGTAAGTGCTTTCACCCGTAGGTCTGGCCAGACTTACACATAACATAAAAGCATCCAGGCTTTAAATATCCCTCCTTACACTTTCATTGGTCAATTTCTCAGCAAACAATGAACAATTAACCACAGCATATAAAGCACAGACGCTAATGTTAACTACACACACATATATTAACATCTCCAAAAACATCCTATTAAAACATGTATTATATGATATTGTACTATGCCTAATACTCATCAATCAAAGATCTAACAATATATATAGAAGATATGTATATCATATCAATGTAATACAGTGGTAAACAACTGAAAGAGTGGACTAATGTGTGTTAACTGTATATCTGTACCTAAACTACATTCCTGTTACTTGGGTTTAAGCCACCTGCTTCTCAAAACAGGCTTAATCAGTGTTTCATCAGTCAGCCCTGGTGTGTGGTCAACTCTCCACCTAATAATCCATCTCAATCCGCATTCTAAAGCATAGTTGATGAGGTCCCCTCTGGTATTATAACCTAGCCTTTGTAAAACACTGAATGTAAACGTATGCCTTGTGATGTGTAAGGGATTTGATCCATGCAGTCCTGTAGGTGCTGGTAGAAGGCATATGTAAGTGATTCAGTGGCTTGAGTAATGTTTACCACTGGCTCAGGGGCCTTAAAGGAGACCACACTAGTGTTTAGAAGTGTGAAGTCGGCTTTGAGAAAGCCATATGTATGGTAACCGCACCACCCACAGCATTGTATGCCAATAGCAGAAGTATGTTGTCCAAACACACGTGTCCGCATTAACATGGAACATCATAGGAATAAAGCAGGCGTGGATGTGGGTAAAGCTAGATATACGCACGGCAGACGTGGTGCGCTCCGGGGTGCGACGCCCGAGGGACCACACACATAGCCGGCCTTAGGCATAGGCCAAGCAGGCATCTGCCTAGGGCGACGCCTGCTAGGGGCGCCTTACCAGCCTTTATTCGGCATAGGTAGACCAGGATGGGGTAGGGTGATGTAGTGGGGGCACCATGGAGTCCTTCTGCCTAGGGCACCACCTGACCCAAGGCCACACCTACAGTACCCACACCCAGACGTGGTCATTGCTAGTATGCTATATCATCTATGGAAAGAAACCATATATTCCCAGACATAATGGCACAGCATAATTCCTGTCCGCCGCCCAAAGCAGACATACGGCACTCCGGGCGGTGGACGCATGCGCGAGATGTCCGTAACCAATGTCGACACTGTCACGCTATGTGAAATAATGTCAACATAGCGATTCAATACTAAACAGCGACGGCGAGCCCGATGTCCCCGTTGCTGAGCTGTACAACCTATTCCGCCATGTTAAATGTGTGTAGCAGAGCGGGACTGCCCCAAACTAAGCAACGGACATGTCCGTGGCTCAGTGGAAGCCATCACGCAATGTTAAACCCATGTAATATAGCGATACAGGTTATAAATACCAAGTTTAGTAATGGAAATAGGTCCGCTCGACCAGACCGTGTGCAATTACTATAACAAGATCTACAACGTGCACACCAGCCAATCAGGCGCACGGTTAGGAATAATGGGGATATGGTATCATAGACACGACAAACCGTGCCCATGTGACTCGCCTGACATTACACGGTCAAGGCAGTTCCGTGACACTAGGCGGACAAGACCAAACCCAAAGCACCACAGGAACACCCTGGCAATCAAGGCCTGTATGCGAGGGGATATAAGCCCCTGTGATCTGAATATCCCTGCGGTCATGACATATGCATCCTGGGCCATGAGCGGGAGGGAATGAGGAATGTTTAACATGTAGTACCGCACCTTTCCCAGCAGGAGAATGGATGCCTGTGACGTACGTGAGTGCGGGGGGAGTGGGGCGGGGGGATATGTAAATTTATCTAAGTACCATGGGTATGCATGTAAATGAGACCGAACAGCTAACGTGTAGTGGTCACAGTAACCGGCAAACGTGAATGCAGTCCCATTTGAATTACGACTATAGAACATATAAATGTGCACGGTAATGCATGCGTCCATGCCGCAAAGACTGTTACATGTGTAAAGGTGAAAGTGCATTTCGCACACATCCGTCAACCGGATCAGAGATATGTTACCGGAACAGTCACAACTAACACAGGCCACGTAACCACACAGACCCAGTAAACATATGTAACCAGAATACGGATATGCATGCCGCGCGTAACCCACAATTAGGAAATGCAAGTGCGCGTGTGCGTGTGTGATCCGCTCACAGCAGGGAATGTTAAGTCCGTGTCCTCCACGTCAATCATACATGTCTCAAAACTGTCAGCCCCTGAAAGTATGGAATCGGGCAGTGCCATGTAAAGTACCGTTAGAAGTAGTGAGAAACACATGCTATGTGATAAGACAAACATAGAATGTGGATAGAATAACGCGTTAGTAGTATGGATAGACACGGTTATGCATCTATAACTCGACCCACTTGTCAGAAGGTGCACGCATTTAAAAGTGTTCAGTGGGCTCACACTTGTTGACCGGGCTAGGCTAGCTGGATATATGTCCAGTGTCAGCAGAGGCCCGTGGAGAAATGCTCCACACACAATAATAGCACAACATACCAGAGTACTCATATATGTACCAAAGAAGAACAACAATAGAAGGTGACCTGAAAGGACTGGTTACCACAGATCACAGATGACAGAGAAATATATGGCCAGTGGATGCACGTCACAATTATGGGATCATGTCCCTATAGAAGCAAGAAGGTCTCACATGACACGCCAGCGATTGCCAGATAGACACAGGTCAATGTAACACACAGCAACATTAACGGTCAACCAGCCGTACACCATGCCCGAACCTGTACAGTGGAAAGGTATGGCATGGTAATTGATGTGTACACAGGTAATCCACAGACAGTAACAAAGCAAGGTATGAAACGAGGGGTTCACATGTATATATCTACACACAGCAGTCCGACGGCCCGTATATATGATGCATGGACATAGATTTGTCACCTGAAAACAAGATGTGAACAACTACAGTTTAGTCCATATCATATTGATATAGTAATAATACGGTCATATCAATATTTAACATTGTGACCCTTATTTACATTCATATTTATACAAAATATGCATGTAATTGTACTTATTTATTTCATGATTTGGAATCTTAATGCAACAATTATACACATTGATAAACAAAAGCATTACCAACACACTACATTATAAGGTTTACTCACAACAATTATCAACTATGTTTCAATATACTGATGGTATTGACCAATACTGTATTTATATTAACACATCGTTGTAGTATCATTGTTTCCATTCAGTAATGTATGCAACACCGAGTTCTACATGTCACTTTATCATCAGGACTTGGAGCACGGTCCACTGAACTATGAGCAAGTCTATTAATTAGTTGACATTAAACTGACTCAGAAGGAAGTATATAAGGGATGACTATCTAATGTATCACGTACTCGGCTGCCCCATGTTAGTGGGTGAAAGAGCTCAGTATCCTATGACTGTGGAGTGTATCGCTTTGTCATCGCCTGTCTTGGCATGGTTTATGTTCAAGAATGTATTTTATGAAGATGAGCAGGACTCAGGGTCTGCTGTATTTCCGCTTACTGGGACATGGATATAGATAGGCCAAGTAATACATAATATGGGTAAGAAGAAAGGAACAGTTTACCAAGAAAAAACTAGGAAAAGGACCCACCAGGTCCTAAACCGAGCACCAAGCAAACACAATGTAGTGCTACAAAACCAAGTGTTTCAAAAATTAACCCAAATGGTGTAAATCCAAAGATGCAAGTTAGCAACTGCTCTAAATAATCCTCAGAAGTCCCAATAGGAAAGATGCGCCACTGTATTGTCAAAATAACACCACCAAAACAAGTAGATCACGAGCGCTGTCGCCCGGTCTTACCAGGCTTTTTCAGGTGTAATTAGCTAAACCAATAACTCTAGCTTTTATAGAACTAATTGATTTAAAATATCACCATGGTGCTGATGTTTTATTTGGTTCAAATGGTTCACAAACAACTTTGAACATAAAGAATGAATTTTGTTTGAATTCATATAAGTTGCAGACATACATTTTAACAATGCATTTATTGTGTCGAGCATTTTTAAATATGTATTTGTCTCTTTAATGCTTGTAGAAGTGGATTTAATTTATTTACAATATGGTGATATTTTAATCAATTAGTTAATTAACAGAACGCACTTGCGCTATAAAAGCTAGAGTTATTGTTTTAGCTAATTACACTTGAAAATGCCCGGTAAGACCGGGCGAAAGTGCTCGTGATCTACTTGTTTTGGTGGTGTTATTTTGACAATAAAGTGGTGAATCTTTCCTATTGGGACTTCTGAGGATTATTTAAAGCAGTTGCTAACCTGCATCTTTGGATGTACACCATTTGGGTTCAGTTTTGAAAAACCTGGTTGTCGTAGCACTACATAATATGGGTAGTCAAACAGACATCCGCGATTGGGGAACATACAGCAGCAGTCAAAACCACTGGCCAGATGGAGACAGTCCAACAAGTTCTACACTTTACATATGCACATTGGTGTCCATTGTAGGACTCAAAAATTGATCCGTACGCAATATCATCCAGCTGCGATCGATCTACCCAGAAGAAGCGACAGCCGTGACTACGGCACAGCTAGACATATGCACCACCAGCGTGTTTAAGGTTGATGACAAGTGTCCATGAAATGCAGGACATATGAACAGAAATCCCCAGATTGTCGAGTCCATAGAAGTGCGTCCACATCCCAGTCCCACACATGAAGGATGTGTAATGGGTACCGTCGAGGGTTGCAGCCATGGGATCTTGGGTATGCAGAAATGGGGCTCGGTGTTGTTTGGCAGATAATCCATTGTCCCACCCCATGGGAGGGATGTGGGTATAGCATGCCTTACTCCCCACTAATAATGCAAAGCATCCACGGATAATGCTAAATGCAGGTGTGAAATGTGTACAGCTCTATACCAGTGTCCAGTAGGCAATTCCCATGGATGGACAAGCGCAACCAAGATGGCACCCATAACTTCAAAATTGGTGGAATTACACAGCTGCAGTAAGGCATAACACAGGAAATACAGATAGGGACTACAGTAGACACTCCCCATACAAAGTCAAACCACCGTGCGAATACCGCATACAGCACTCAATCTGCCAGCACCAAAATGGGGATCACTCGCTTCCATACTGCGGAACAAATGGGCGACCTGTGGAACACATACTAATGGCACACCAACAACGTCAACTAGGAAGGTCATAGGATGGTTAAACTATGGCGTTCCCACTTATAAAGAACATCCTTCAATGAATTAATAGGATCTACATGTTTTGGTGGTGTTATTTTGACAATACAGTGGCGGATATTTCCTATTGGGACTTCTGAGGATTATTTAAACCAGTTGCTAACCTGCATCATTGGATTTACACCATTTGGGTTCATTTTAGAAAAACCTGGTTTTCGTAGCACTACATAATATGGGTAGTCAAACAGACATCCGCGATTGGGGAACATACAGCAGCAGTCAAAACCACTGGCCAGATGGACACAGTCCAACAAGTTCTACACTTTACATATGCACATTGGTGTCCATTGTAGGACCCCAAAATTGATCCGTCGCCAATATCTACCAGCTGCGATCGATCGACCCAGAAGAAGTGACAGCCATGACTACAGCACAGCTAGACATATGCATATTTAAGGTTGATGACAAGTGTCCATGAAATGCAGGACATATGAACAGAAATCCCCAGATTGTCGATTCCATAGAAGTGCGTCCACATCCCAGTCCCGCACACATGAAGGATGTGTAATGGGTACCGTCAAGGATTGCAGCCATGGGATCCTGGGTATGCAGAAATGGGGCTCGGTGTTGTTTGGCAGATAATCCGTTGTCCCGCCCCGTGGGAGGAATGTGGGTATAGCACATGCCTTACTCCCCACTAATAATGCAAAGCATCCACCGGATAATGCTAAATGCAGGTGTGAAATGTGTACAGCCCTATACCAGTGTCCAGTAGGCAATTCCCATGGATGGACAAGCTTACGACCAAGATGGCACCCATAACTGCAAAACTGGTGGAATTACACAGCTGCAGTAAGGCATAACACAGGAAATACAGATAGGGACTACAGTAGACACTCCCATACAAAGTCAGACCACCGTAATACCGCGCACACAGCACTCAATCTGCCAGCACCAAAATGGGGATCACTCGCTTCCATACTGCGGAACAAATGGGCGACCTGTGGAACACATACTAATGGCACACCAACAACGTCAACTAGGAAGGTCATAGGATGGTTAAACTATGGTGTTCCCACTTATAAAGAACATCCTTCAATGAATTAATAGGATCTACATGTTTTGGTGGTGTTATTTTGACAATACAGTGGCGGATATTTCCTATTGGGACTTCTGAGGATTATTTAAAGCAGTTGCTAACCTGCATCTTTGGATGTACACCATTTGGGTTCAGTTTTGAAAAACCTGGTTTTCGTAGCACTACATAATATGGGTAGTCAAACAGACATCCGCGATTGGGGAACATACAGCAGCAGTCAAAACCACTGGCCAGATGGACACAGTCCAACAAGTTCTACACTTTACATATGCACATTGGTGTCCATTGTAGGACCCCAAAAATTGATCCGTACGCAATATCTACCAGCTGCGATCGAGCGACCCTGAAGGAGTGAACATCCATGACTACGGCACAGCTAGACATATGCACCACCAGCGTGTTTAAGGTTGATGACAAGTGTCCATGAAATGCAGGACATATGAACAGAAATCCCCAGATTGTCGAGTCCATAGAAGTGCGTCCACATCCCAGTCCCGCACACATGAAGGATGTGTAATGGGTACCATCGAGGGTTGCAGCCATGGGATCCTGGGTATGCAGAAATGGGGCTCGGTGTTGTTTGGCAGATAATCCATTGTCCCGCCCCGTGGGAGGGATGTGGGTATAGCACATACCTTACTCCCCACTAATAATGCAAAGCATCCACCGGATAATGCTAAATGTAGGTGTGAAATGTGTACAGCCCTATACCAGTGTCCAGTAGGCAATTCCCATGGATGGACAAGCGTACGACCAAGATGGCACCCATAACTGGAAACCTGGTGGAATTACACAGCTGCAGTAAGGCATAACACAGGGAATACAGATAGGGACTACAGTAGACACTCCCCATACAAAGTCAGACCGCCGTGTGAATACCGGCATACACAGCACTCAATCTGCCAGCACCAAAATGGGGATCACTCGCTTCCATACTGCGGAACAAATGGGCGACCTGTGGAACACATACTAATGGCACACCAACAACGTCAACTAGGAAGGTCATAGGATGGTTAAACTATGGCGTTCCCACTTATAAAGAACATCCTTCAATGAATTAATAGGATCTACATGTTTTGGTGGTGTTATTTTGACAATACAGTGGCGGATATTTCCTATTGGGACTTCTGAGGATTATTTAAACCAGTTGCTAACCTGCATCATTGGATTTACACCATTTGGGTTCATTTTAGAAACACCTGGTTTTTGTAGCACTACATAATATGGGTAGTCAAACAGACATCCGCGATTGGGGAACATACAGCAGCAGTCAAAACCACTGGCCAGATGGACACAGTCCAACAAGTTCTACACTTTACATATGCACATTGGTGTCCATTGTAGGACCCCAAAAATTGATCCATACGCAATATCTACCAGCTGCGATCGATCGACCCAGAAGAAGTGACAGCCGTGACTACGGCACAGCTAGACATATGCACCACCAGCGTGTTTAAGGTTGATGACAAGTGTCCATGAAATGCAGGACATATGAACAGAAATCCCCAGATTGTCGAGTCCATAGAAGTGCGTCCACATCCCAGTCCCGCACACATGAAGGATGTGTAATGGGTACCGTCGAGGGTTGCAGCCATGGGATCCTGGGTATGCAGAAATGGGGCTCGGTGTTGTTTGGCAGATAATCCATTGTCCCCCTGGAGGGATGTGGGTATAGTACATGCCTTACTCCCCACTAATAATGCAAAGCATCCACTGGATAATGCTAAATGCAGGTGTGAAATGTGTACAGCCCTATACCAGTGTCCAGTAGGCAATTCCCATGGATGGACAAGCTTACGACCAAGATGGCACCCATAACTGCAAACCTGGTGGAATTACACAGCTGCAGTAAGGCATAACACAGGAAATACAGATAGGGACTACAGTAGACACTCCCCATACAAAGTCAGACCGCCGTGCGAATACTGGCGTACACAGCACTCAATCTGCCAGCACCAAAATGGGGATCACTCGCTTCCATACTGCGGAACAAATGGGCGACCTGTGGAACACATACCAATGGCACACTAACAACTTCAACTAGGAAGGTCATAGGATGGTTAAACTATGGCGTTCCCACTTATAAAGAACATCCTTAAGTGAATTAATAGGATTAATGTCAATTGACCATGGAATACACCTAATCAACATCAAAGAACCACTGGCACCTTATGGCACACAATCCAAAACACACATAGGTAGATGAAACAGTCAACGTAGAAATTGTCCAGGACAGTGCCAAAATGGTATACAAAGGTTCCTTCATAGACAAGTAAGTGCTTTCACCCGTAGGCTCCGTCAGACTTACACATAACATAAAAGCATCCAGGCTTTAAATATCCCTCCTTACACTTTCATTGGTCAATTTCTCAGCAAACAATGAACAATTAACCACAGCATATAAAGCACAGACGCAATGTTAACTACACACACATATATTAACATCTCCAAAAACATCCTATTAAAACATGTATTATATGATATTGTACTATGCCTAATACTCATCAATCAAAGATCTAACAATATATATAGAAGATATGTATATCATATCAATGTAATACAGTGGTAAACAACTGAAAGAGTGGACTAATGTGTGTTAACTGTATATCTGTACCTAAACTACATTCCTGTTACTTGGGTTTAAGCCACCTGCTTCTCAAAAGAGGCTTAATCAGTGTTTCATCAGTCAGCCCTGGTGTGTGGTCAACTCTCCACCTAATAATCCATCTCAATCCGCATTCTAAAGCATAGTTGATGAGGTCCCCCCTCTGGTATTATAACCTAGCCTTTGTAAAACACTGAATGTAAACGTATGCCTTGTGATGTGCTCATAGCTGGCCGTAGGCATACGCCAATCCTGCGGCTGCCTAGAGCGCCGCACTAGTAGGGCCACCTGTCTAGTAGGTATGTCATGTAGGTACACCAGGATGGGGGCACCATGTGTTGTGGTGGTGGGCGCCATGGAGCCCTATAGCCTAGGGCAGCGGTCAATCTAAGGCCGCCGTGAGGAGGGGTAGTACGGTCTGCAGGTATGTGCTGAAGTGCACATGAAACAGCAGTCTACAAGGATTACCCATAGTGGCGACACCTGCACAGACGGCTATAGCGGGACACACACACGACCATGCATACAGCACAGATAGACATACACACACCATATACAGGCAATTATACACAAGGTTTATGGCGTTTACGGGTACAGTGTCAGTACAGCAAGGATAGCTGTCTTCCACGATATCCAGCAGATGTCTCTAGGGCGTTCTGGAATACGGACGTTGCATGGACAATGAGTGGATATGCATCGTACCACAGTTCTATGTGTCAGCCCGTGCAAATATGCGATACATGGGACAGACAGCTGTCCATGCAAGAGCAGCGCTATGGGCACAACATAGGTATGTATATATACAATGAGAGAGATACAGACGTACACATGTGGCAAGGCCGTGAGTGTAACGCACAGCACCACCCACCACACCACAGCAGGGTGCACGTGGAGAACACGCCACGGAGGTCGCCAACCACAGCAGGCACAAAGGCAGTCCACGAGCGTCTCACCATCCACAAACACAGGGATGGCGGCAGGATATAAGTGTTCTGCGGAAACTCTAAAGCCATACCCTATGAACCCATGCGGCTGGGAGCATAGACACACACACATCTGGCAGGCATGGTGATTGACCACACCCCACATACCCAACCGCACAACAGTATGACACAGGTATGGAACGCGCTTCGTGGACCACTGAACACAGCACCGTCAGAGGCACACGTCCAGGTGGGTGACAACATCCGTAAAGGAATAGTCGCCGATAGCCAAGGTATGTGTTGCCAAGCATCTAAAATAACTACACTATACTAGGGCAGCTGTGAACACACACACACACGCACAGCGAAGGGCCGGGAGTCGAACCTACGCCTACCTACATGAACTCACTACAGCATGATGCATTTACAGAATGCACTACCGAGATTACTGAGCACAGCGCTGTCAGAGGCATACTTCTAGGTGGGTGACATCATCCGTAGGGGAATAGCTGGCAATAGCCAAGGTATGTGTTGCGAAGCGTCTAAAAGCATGTCCATCCGCAGAGGCAGCTGGAAACACACACACATACACACACACCTCACACACACACGGGGAAGGGCCGGGAGTCGAACCTACGCCTACCTACATGAACTCACTACAGCATGATGCATTTACAGAACGCGCTACCAAGATTACTGAGCACAGCGCTGTCAGAGGCATACTTCTAGGCGGGTGACATCATCCGTAAGGGAATAGCTGGCAATAGCCAAGGTATGTGTTGCGAAGCATCTAAAAGCATGTCCATCCGCAGAGGCAGCTGGAAACACACACAGACACACACACCTCACACACACACGGGGAAGGGCCGGGAGTCGAACCTACGCCTACCTACATGAACTCACTACAGCATGATGCATTTACAGAACGCGCTACCGAGATTACTGAGCACAGCGCTGTCAGAGGCATACTTCTAGGTGGGTGACATCATCCGTAAGGGAATAGCTGGCAATAGCCAAGGTATGTGTTGCGAAGCGTCTAAAAGCATGTCCATCCGCAGAGGCAGCTGGAAACACACACACACATACACACCTCACACACACACAGGGAAGGGCCGGGAGTCGAACCTACGCCTACCTACATGAACACACTACAGCATGATGAACTTACAGAACGCGCTACCGAGATTACTGAGCACAGCGCTGTCAGAGGCATACTTCTAGGCGGGTGACATCATCCGTAAGGGAATAGCTGACAATAGCCAAGGTATGTGTTGCGAAGCGTCTAAAAGCATGTTCATCTGCAGAGGCAGCTGGAAACACACACACACACACACACACACGGGAAAGGGCCGGGAGTCAAACCTATGCCTACCTACATGTACTTACTACAGCATGATGCATTTACAGAACGCGCTACCGAGATTACTGAGCACAGCGCTGTCAGAGGCATACTTCTAGGCGGGTGACATCATCCGTAAGGGAATAGCTGACAATAGCCAAGGTATGTGTTGCGGCGTAAAGCATGTTCATCTGCAGAGGCAGCTGGAAACACACACACACACACACACACACACACACACACACACACGGGAAAGGGCCGGGAGTCAAACCTATGCCTACCTACATGTACTTACTACAGCATGATGCATTTACAGAACGCGCTACCGAGATTACTGAGCACAGCGCTGTCAGAGGCATACTTCTAGGCGGGTGACATCATCCGTAAGGGAATAGCTGACAATAGCCAAGGTATGTGTTGCGAAGCGTCTAAAAGCATGTTCATCTGCAGAGGCAGATGGAAACACACACACGGGGAAGGGCCGGGAGTCGAACCTACACCTACCTACATGAACTCACTACAGCATGATGCATTTACAGAATGCGCTACCGAGATTACTGAGCACAGCGCTGTCAGAGGCATACTTCTAGGCGGGTGACATCATCCATAAGGGAATAGCTGGCAATAGCCAAGGTATGTGTTGCGAAGCATCTAAAAGCATGTCCATCCGCAGAGGCAGTTGGAAACACACACACACACCTCACACACACATGGGGAAGGGCCGGGAGTCGAACCTACACCTACCTACATGAACACACTACAGCATGATGAACTTACAGAATGCGCTACTGAGATTACTGAACACAGCGCTGTCAGAGGCATACTTCTAGGCGGGTGACATCATCCGTAAGGGAATAGCTGGCAATAGCCAAGGTATGTGTTGCGAAGCGTCTAAAAGCATGTTCATCTGCAGAGGCAGCTGGAAACACACACACACACCTCACACACACACAGGGAAGGGCCGGGTGTCGAACCTACACCTACCTACATGAACACACTACAACATGATGCATTTACAGAACGCGCTACCGAGATTACTGAGCACAGTGCTGTCAGAGGCATACTTCTAGGTGGGTGACATCATCCGTAAGGGAATAGCTGGCAATAGCCAAGGTATGTGTTGCGAAGCATCTAAAAGCATGTCCATCCGCATAGGCAGCTGGAAACACACACACACACACACACACACACCTCACACACACACAGGGAAGGGCCGGGAGTCGAACCTACGTGAACACACTACAGCATGATGCATTCACAGAACACGCTACCGAGATTACTGAGCACAGCACTGTCAGGAGGAATACCCCTAGGTGGGTGATATCATCTGCAGAGGCAAGGCAGCCGATAGGGAATGAAGACAGAGTGCGCAGTCACACAGCATGTTACCATCCCAAGGTGGGTGTACAGTAACACGGTAGTGCTGCAGTCGGGAATACCAACTAACTATGGGGCAGTACATCACGACATGGATACGGGATGCACCACATACAGTATACCCTATGAGAGGGCATCCGGCGTGCACGAGGTAGGCAGCCATTGTGGCATACCAACCACATATGACTCACCTGGATGGTCACCATGACTATGCAGGATGTCATTGGCCATGGCTACACGCCTAGTAGCAGACATCGATGCTGACTGTAGTGTGTACCCCCGAATGGTGTACTGACCATGCCCTCACACCTAGCGGTTGCGAAGGGGAGAGACATGCTCACGGGGTATCAACGCAGACGGGCGCAGTGTGCACTGTACTGTGTGTCCATCTACACAGCTGCTTACTGGGCATGCTCAGACACTTAGAATCTGCACAGTGCAGACATGCATAGACATGGGGCGAAATCATGGGAGGCAGAATGTGGACCGTCGTGTGTGTCTACCCACACAACAGCAGCCCGGCCATGCCACAGACGTGGCGGTTGCGAAGGGGAAACAGGCATGCACACGGGGTATCAACGCAGACGGGTGCGGTGTGCACTGTACTGTGTGCCCATCTACACAGCTGCTTACTGGGCATGCTCAGACACTTAGAATCTGCACAGTGCAGACATGCATACACATGGGGCGAAATCATGGGAGGCAGAATGTGGACCATCGTGTGTGTCCACCCACACAACAGCAACCCGGCCATGCTCACACATGTAGTATGTGCTACGCGCCGTCTGGCATGCAGACGGAGTGCACACACCGCAAGTCATGGCCAGGTAAACCCGTACACACGCACAGGGTGGACACACATGCAGTTACACGTACACACACAGATGACAGCACAGGCATCACGGGTGCAGGCTGAACATGTACACACTGCAGTGAACACTGTAGCTGCCATGCCAGCACCATGTCATCGGTGCAGCAGTATGCCTCACAGTCCAGCAACAGCATGTGACATATGTCTACAAGACTATGTGGTGGTGTACATCCGTCGTGCAGTGTACACATGTACTATCAATGATCCCACAGGTGTGATGTAGTCCACCCATACCGGTATACATGGACAGGCATGCTCCACACATACCACGGGCCTGACACAGATATGACACATGACTGCAGCTGTACCACAGTGAAACAATGTCCGGATATGTCACATATGTGATTTCCTGGCTGTGTGCATGGACTGCACGCAGGACACATACGAAGCCTGTCATGTACCACATGCATAACACAGGTGTACGCGGTAATACACACACGAAGGGAAGGCGGACACATGTCTGTGGTATGCACCCCCTACAGGGTGTAGCGTTGTTCACTGGGACACATAC
This sequence comes from Protopterus annectens, assembly GCF_019279795.1. NCBI lineage: Eukaryota > Metazoa > Chordata > Ceratodontiformes > Protopteridae > Protopterus > Protopterus annectens. The sequence goes on along the minus strand of NC_056727.1, from coordinate 532,841,320 downwards.
CCTTGTACAGTTTGCCTGTGACAGCTGTGATACCATACCACAGTCCATGTTCCATGTATGTCGACACACATGTCACAACGTAGCAATGCATACACACATGGCAACAGGGGATACATGTGACACGTGTACTGTGCATGGTGCAGCCATGCATGAGCAGTGTCCGGTGTCCATAACACAGTTGCAACCCCCTACCACATGCATACCCATCATGGGGGCCGTCATATGGTGGCATAGTAACAGCACGCATGGCAGTCTGTGTGTACACCATGTGTTTAAACACCTGTCCACATGCATGTGTGCAGGTGCTGGTCACAGGTGTGTCACACACCATCCTACCCTGCCATGTGCATACAGTCTGCTATGTCGCCTTTACATGACAGCGCTGCCATAATGCATACCCATCGGCCATGCGTCATCGACCATATGTCACATGGCCACTGTAACCCCTACCACCTCCCAAGTGCAAATATTGGCACAGCTGCCAGATACAGTGGTAGTATGCAGGATGCACTACATACCGCTGCACACCTGCACATATCCCATATAGCGGGTGTGGCATTCCTAGCACCAACATGTGTGCAGGAATGTGTGCCCATGTATGCCACAGATCGGAGGGACTATGTGCCATGTGCCACACATCACTGTACACCATGGTAGAGATCTGTACCTACCTCAGTGTGGGGTGCATGGATGTGGATGGTGCAGTACATGCAACACGTCATCCCTCCATGTAGACATGTGTGGTCACCACCATGTCAGTGTGTCAACATGTGTGTATGTCTGCTGCCTGTTGTGAGGGTGTATGCAGATATAGTGTTGTGACTGGACACTGACCACACAGGGTGATCATCCTGTACTGGTGCTGCATTGTACAGCCCTGTCAATGCCATACCTGTGAGTCTTACTGGCCACCTGTGCAAGACCACCCCCTGTGACATGGCGTGTGGGTGCATTGTCTTGTGAGGGTGCTGACCACACAGACAGGTGTCCCCATCTGCACACAATGGGGTGTGTGCCATAGAGGTGTACGCACCGCGATTGCGGACATATTCCTGTACCGGTACAGCATCTGACTGCTGCACACCGTGCACCACAGCTGACAGGTGACACCTGCGGTCAGTAGCCAGCACACTGCGTACGACACCTGCAGAATGTCACCATACCTGTACTGTGTCATGCCATGTATGTGATGTCTCTGTCCACCGTAGCCTGTGGCACCGACCACAGGCGTCAGGTGCAGTATATGTGTGGACATGTGCGTCATGTACCGTGTAAGCAACGTTACACTGTATCTGGCTCCGTGCTCCGCAGGTTTATGTGTATAACCTCTTCTTGCAATCCCGACTGTCTGTTCTCTATATCACAAAGCTCTGCACCTGCTCTCATAGTATTCCTACATAGGTAAAGTACATGTATACTAAATGGAGTACTACACTGGCCTAGAAATCTCTTGTGTACCCACTTCCCTATAGGTGCCTTCTGACCCAGTTACACAGCAAATGCATTCACGTTCTCTGGCATGTCGAAGGGTCAATTGCTAGCGACCTCTCCTGTTCAGATGGTGAATCTGGGCGTCCTGGGCACTGTTACAGGTGCCTCATGGACACGGACAAGCCGCACCTCCCCCACTGAACATAATACATGTGACAGATGCAACTATATAGCCAGACAAGGGCTGTGCTCTCTCAAACCATGACCGGCAAGACCAAGCGGGAGCGGAAGGACACCATGCACACCACAAACCCAGTGTCACATGTGACTATCGCAAATGCTAATCAAACACATGAACACACTAAGACATACCTGGAGGCACTGTTAAAACATGTCATGAACCTAACGAGCCCTCTGAAGCAGACACCCAAGCAACTGCCTCCACAAGACATAGGACATGCAACACATAGTTCTCAACGTCAGTGTGCTAAACAGTCAGAGCCCCAAAGGCAACACACACAATGCCAGACACACTTGTAATGGGTGACGCCACTGTCAGACACACCGACGTCCCACCCACCAGACTGAACAAGGGAATGATCACAGTAGGCTGCCTGTCGGGCGCTGGAATCCGCCACATAACACACGCACTCAGGTCACTCCGCAGCATGTACATGTATGACGCGGTCATTGCCCATGCTGGTGTCAACAACTGGAGACATACCACCCTGGGATACATTAAAGGAGACATAGAGGGCCACTCAGATTGTGTAGCCCAGGCCAGCATGTCCCTGACCCTGGGCAGTATCCCACCCTCATCAAGTATGATGCCACTATACTGGCTCCAAGTGGTCACCCTTGATAATGTGCCTGGTTACCGGTGTCAGTCTGAGGGGATCCAGATTCCTCATACCTGGGATGACATGCTTGGCACGCCACGCCCCTTCGCAAGGGATGGCTCACACCTGTCGCCCCTGGTCTTCAAGGGTTTGGCTAAGGCACCTGCCACCCCCACAGTGCCCACTGCAGGCAAGGCTGGAATGATAAACCTATCACCCTACACTACAAACCTGGAGAACAGACAGGGTAATACTGCTCAGTGCCAGTGGTCTACGCCCAAGCTGCACACCCTCAAATGCCCTCCTCAGTATGGAGGACATCGATGTCAGTGCTGTGACTGAAACATTGTTCAGGGCTGCTAAGAGCACCCCAGCACTATCACGTCATACCCCATATCACGCGTTCAGGTTCATAACCCGGACCTAACACAGAAGGAGGGGGAGTCTCCATTTCCATGAAGGATACACACACCTCCAGGTTGGCAGAAATGCACGTAGCAGCGGGGAATATCCAGGTGCAATTAACCATGGGTAGGACTGCCCTACAGTTTGTTGCATGCTACAGACCACCCTCCCAAACCCAGGATACCTGCACAGCCTTCCTGAAGACACTGGTGAGTATGAATGCTCTCACAACACCGTCATATTGGGTGACATCAACCACCCATACATAGACCGGGAACATTACCCAGGACACAACACCCTACACCAAAGGTTCCAGGTGTTCATACACCTGAATGCTGTGGAACAACCATGCACCATACCCACAAGGGGGGGAACTATACTAGTTCTGATCATCACACATGGGGACGACATGCTCCACACAGGATGTACATCCCCTCAATGGTGAGGTCAGACCATATAGTGAACTCACTGGAGATCCGCATCCTGCACCCAACACTGGCATGGGAGACCACAGTGAAGACCTCTCCACAGCGAACCACACACGTCATACGACTGGTGTGGTACCCTACAAGGCCTCCATGCCAGTGGTAAACACAGGCCACACTGATGAAACCCTTACAAATGCCTTCTATGAGCACCCCCAGGAATGTCTGCACCAAGCGATCCTGATAACATCAGGACCTTGTCCACCAAAGGCAGGCACATGGTCTGGTGGACCCCAGCCATTGTCAAACTGTACAACAAGAGTTGAAAGCTAATACATGACAGAGCAATATCAGTACCAGGGAAGGCATCACTGATTAATACCGGCGTTAACATACGATCACTCGTACAATCATCCAAGGCCACCTGTGGGACTGGTACTTCAAAGGACACATAAGACAACCATAAGGCCTTCCTTAGCTATGGTAGGAACATAGGTGGAAGCACACAGTTATGCTCGGAATTACTCCAGAATGGTACAATGATCACTGAACCCACAGACATTGCCAACAAACCAGCGGACAGGTTCCGTGCATACATCTACCCCCCCCCCCCCAAGAGGGGACGTATCCATCCCACCAGAGTCTAGCCTCCCAAACATCCCGTATGCCCAGGAGAGAGCTGATATCTGTTAAGCAGTGAACACAGCATCAATGGGACCAGATGGTGTCCCCGGCTGTGTGCTACACAACCTCATTGAGGCCCTCACCCCGCACATAAGGCTGCTGTTTCATCTTAGCCTTACTACGGGCTACGTCCCCGATGGATGGCATACGGCAACTGTGGTTCCCACTACACCAGGGTAGTGCTCTTATGGACTCTATACATCCCTGCCCTATCAGCTTGACAAGCCTTGTCTGCAAAGCTGTGGGGAGGTCCATACTGGAGCCCATAAATAAAGACATTGGTGTACGGCAAATACCGGAACATACCCACATCGGCTTAGTCAAGGGCAGATCCGGCCTCCCAAACCTGGTCAACCTGTTTGGAGGAGTCACTAAGGCCATTGATGGGGGTACGTCAGTTTGCACAGACTACCATGACCTGGCGGGAGAGTTCAAACAACACTCCACGTGGGCATCATAGAAAGGCTCACCAGCGTAGATGTAGAGACATATGTCACACGATGGTTTGCCAACTGGATGGAGGTCAAACCCCACAGGGTTTGTGTTCCTGGTGCCATGTCAGACTCCAAGCTGGTCCCGAGTGGTGGCCCACAGGGCTCAGTCCTGGGCCCCCTCCTGTTCGGCATTCAACTTTCCAATGTGCATGCAAACATAGGGGGATTGTGGCAGACAAGGTATGCAGATGACTGCACACCGGCCACCATACTCAACACCCCATCAGACACGGACATCCACCTGGGGTCTCATAGAAATGGATAACTGGTGCCAGAGCCATGGCCTGATGCTACGTGCCAGGGAAGGTATAGACCTACCCTTTGGGAAAGACATGTTCACCTCGAATTACCATATAGGTGGTAATCCATTAAACATGGTGGACGTGATCAGGGACATGGGTACCAAACCTGTCGGTAACCTCTCTCGATACTCACATTGCCAATGTGGTTGGGAAGACATTCCACTGTGCCCACCTGGTCATGAAGGGATTCACATCCACATCAGGGGAGGTCATTGTACCCCTGTACTCTTCACACATCAGACCAATGATTGGGTACAACGCCACATTTGGAATGTACCTAACCTGACACCTGCAGCACTCGGAAGGACCTCAAATGTTCCACAACACAGGGATAAAGGTGCTGAAACATATGTCACACGCTGCCCGACTGAGGGGACTCCAGCTGTATACGTTCTCATACCGTCTGCTCTGAGGTGATCTGTGCCTGACATACACAGCCATGTCCGACCTGGGTGACATGGACATGTTCCACCTCCTAGGCTCCAAACAACCACGGGCACAGAAGCAACTGACAGAAACCTCAACACAGACATAAATAGGACGTGCTGGAGGGACAGGGTCATCGCCCAGAGACCCCCTACAACATGGAAAAGATTCCCAGCCCATGTGAAGTAGAGCCCCTCACTGACTCTGTCCAAGAGTAATCCTGACGTGTGGATGGGTGATCATAGGTATGCGCCAGGCATCATCTCTGTGTCACTGCTGGACAGAGGGACAGCGGACCAATGGATATAGTATCCTCATCCTAAGGGGTGGTGAAAGCCACACACACTCTGGCTAGGCTTACACATGCCGTAGGGCACATAGCCTGGTATGTACCTATGCACCTATGTACCTATGTAGGAGTCCATGCAGGTTGCGGGTACCTGTGGTATGCTGATATTGCCAGATGTGCCTGTGGGTAAACCACAGCTACACGTGGGGGACTGATAACAGTGCTCCCAGTAGGCACATGCAAGTACACCATATGAGGCATACAGGTTAACAGAACCAACATGGTGCTACACATGTAACCGTCATGCATACCGTGTACACAGCTCAATGTATGCTGCACCTGCACTACATGGTATGTCTGCTGCATGATGTCAGTACACAACCCACGTCACATACGCACCTGTCACCTGTCATACACAACCACTGCAACATACACATCACGCACTATGCGGACACAGGTATCACATATACCTCTCACTAACTTGTCCACCCTGTGCATCAGAATATATTTGCATAACCGTGCACCGATGGTGTGGATGACAGTGCTGCGGAAGAGGCTTCATCATATGCACAGGGTGATATGTGTGCCAGGGGCATAGGCTGTACCAATGGATGACATCATGTGTGTGTGTAAGGGCTGGTGCATTTACTGGGCATGACTGTGCAGAATGCATGTGGATGTGGTGGAGCCCTACAGTTGTGTCTGCTGTGTGTGGGTATGTGTGTACACAGTTCAGCCATCTGTGATGCCTACACGGGGTATACTTGGCAGCCCCAGACTGTACAGTGCAGGTTGTACAGCTCACTGTGTCCGTCTGTGGCCACGTGACCCGTGCCTGCCTGGGGTCGCACGGGCACTACCGGGTGGAGGTATGGAGTGGCCACTCTCCGATGACACATGTCTGCTGGAACCGTGTCCACGCTGGGACCAGCCAGGGCCACGTCCACGTGGCCTGCTGTGTCCTGGTGTGGTTGGTTTAGCACCAGCTGCACTGCTGCTGCTACCGGCACTGTGTGAGTGGGCATGAGAGGTGGCATGCACACGTCGACCTACACTAGGTGGTGCTGCTGGCCTACGGCCATGTGTCCTATGCCTCACCCCTACCAGGTATTCCAGCACAGACAGCTCACGCTCGCGGATTGACATGCCTCGGTCGAGGATTCCAACCATCTCACCTAATCGCCTATCCAGAACATCAGCAAGCTGCTGTTGAGCATTCGCCAATGACTGGATGTTCTCATTTAGGGAATGGATTGCGGCCCTCTGCAGCCTCTGCCCTTCTTGGTTCTGCCGTTCAGCACGTGCCTGTGCCGCCATTACAGTCTGGAACATGCATCTGGTGATACCAGCTGCTGCACCCTGTACAGCAGGTGCATGTCTACCAGAGCTCTTCCTACGAGCAGCACCAGCCACATGCCTGTGTGGCACATCACCAGTCATTACACTGGCAACATGGTGTGTACCCGCACCTTCTGTAGCCACCACACATTCCTGCTCAATGCCAACAGACGCTGACTGTCCTTCCTCTATGGGCAACGGTGATGTGGTATGTGTCGGCATCAGAACCGTGTGCGGAGATGAAGGGGACATAGGTGGGTTGTTAACCAATGGCACAGCGTCTGCCCATGACAACCCTGCCTGTGCCTCATGCATATGGTCATCACCGCTAGTATCTGTGGGGACACTAGCATCAGATGGACCGCAGGAGGGGAACGCACCTACACCACCTGTGAATACAAAGACATACTGTAAGATACATTACACACACGCAGACACACACACACACACACACACACACACACACACACACACAGACACACACACACACACACACACACACGCAGACACACACATGCAGACACACACATGCAGACTCACACGCAGACACACACACATGCAGACACATCATGCATGTGATATTGCAGATGGCATGCAGCATTCCCACACCACAGCTCAGTGAATGCAGGCCAGACATTAATAGTGGTAGTATGCATACTGCCCTGGGGTGCACACTACATCAAGCAGGTGTCATTTCAGTAGGCATGCAGTACACACATTCATGGTAGTTTGCATGTATAACCATGATACACCGTGTGGCCACAGGCAGGTTAACAGTACACATGGCTGGCGTCACTTTGTCATGTACTCCGCCAACATGTGCGATAACATGTGGACATGTGACAATGGTGTCCCACCACATGCAACACATCAAACTGGACATCACAGTGCAGTGTTATGTGTACAGGCTACAGATAGAATGCATGTGTAACAAAGATGTCTGTGCAAGTGTGGTTGGTGTGAGCTGTGTACATAGCTATACAGTGGGGAGTACAGGCACTGTGCCACTGCATGGCAGCAAGACACAGGTATGTTTCTGTGTGATGCGTAACATGGACGCATTGCATTGCCATGTCTGCAACACAGTCATGCTGTTCCACATCACGTATATGGTAGACATTGGTGGCACCTCCAGTGGCTGCAGACAGGCATTGCGGTTGTCTGGTGTACCACATCAGATGTACAGGTGGTCCACTACAGCTATGATCGCACTATGTGTGGACAAAGTGCAACGGCGACTACCCACTCCAGATGTACAGTGTGGCAACATGCCTGTGGGTATCACCCATGGCCATGTTTGACTGGGTCATGGACAATTGTGTGTGATGGGCATCGTGTACACATCCCTGTGGTGGCCCATGTGGCATACACCCATACTAGTCTGAGGTGTCACAATCCCGAGGGCTATGCAGACAGTGTGGATGTCTGCTATGTCAGGTGTAGGTCATGTGATGGTGTGACAATGTTGCAGACAGAACACCACGTGCATGGGACATGTCATGTGCCATGTCACAATGTGTGCACACAATGCAGGGGCATAGGTCACATTGGTAACACCTGTGTGCTGGCCAGATCACAGCTCACTATGTGGCACTGTGTGCATACTGCAAATGGCATTCCAATGCATACTACATATGCAGCCATTGTAGAACACCTCCACCATTGTATGCATAGCTGACTGCACATATCACACCGATGGGTTATGTGGTGTCATGCCGGTGTATAGTAACGGTTGTATCTACTGTACATGGGTGGCGTGTGTGTCAGGTGGTGCAACCTGTATACCGTGACTGGAGCAGACCCAGGTGTGCATGTCATACCTGGCCACATGGCGAATATCTATACACTGTAACATGCCTGTTACTAGCAACAGTCTCACCTGCGACGGACCCATGGCTGTGCGACACGCCAGAGGTACCTGTATAGGGCGACACAACAGTATACACATTATCCATTACTGTAGCCACAGTAAGCACTGTGCATGTCACATCATGTACCTGTGTGGTAGCATGTGTTATGCACATGTCTGCAAACACAACGTAGCATACTGTAGTATGCAGCTTGTGTGGCCATATACCTGGCATGTGTTGGTACATTATGTGGTGTACTGTGACACCCACACCTATGTCAGTTATCGTACACACATGCAAGACTGACTTACCAGGCAGCTCCAGGCTCGTTGGTTGGGAGACACCCACCTCCACGATGGCAGCGAGTGTTTCTGCATGATGTTCCCTGGGTGTCCCCAGACTGGCCAGGAGCTCCTCTGTGTGTGTGAATGGGTGCTGGGTTGGTGGCCCACCACCTGTCCCACCTTGTTCTCTGGTGATTGCGGCGGCACGCTGTTTCGCGTGCCGTATTAGGTCTGTGCAGTGTCGGCGTATCTGCTGGTAGGTGCGGTTGTTGCCACCCACGTTGTTCACCCTCCTGCGCATATCCTGCCACAGGTCATCCCGCTGCTGTGCTTGCTGTGGAACATGGCTGAATAGCAGGTCATAGTTGTCATGGAGCAACGGTATGATTACATCATCCTCCTGGCGGCTGAAGGCTGGCAGCCATGAACGTGGCATTATCTGTAAGACATAATGATGGTGACAGGTCACATTTACACTGATGTACTGGCATACCGCTGGACATACATTGCTATGACATGCACGACATCTGCACAGTAATCTCTGCGATGCATCATGGCACTGACACAGCTGACGTGTTGCCGTCACACCATTAAGCAGTGGGTATCATATCATATCTGTGTGTCAACTCATCACACTGTACACACACCATGTTGATGGTAACCTGCTGTGGACATGTGTACCTGCCTGCACCTGTGTTCATACCAGTTGGCACGTGTCCCAATGTGCACACAGTTCTACTGTTCACCTGGATGCTGTGTATATGTCACTAGGCATCATGTACGCAGCCATTATGAATGTCAGCAGTGGCACTGCACACATACACATGGACACCTGTACATGCATGTGTTGTGTCATGTACATCTACACAGCACTGTACGGGTGTTGGACAACCTGCCACGGCTCACCTGTATTGCACATGTGATACACATGGGACATTGTGTAACCATATGACATTAGCAGGGAAGGTCATGCATAGCATGTGCGCGCATGTTGTACACACCAACACACAGCACCTGTGACACCACAGGGTGCATCAGTGCCACATTACTGCTCTGGACGGTTGATAGTGCAAGTGCCATTTGTCCATCGCACCATGTATGACTGTGATAGCACGTGCAGCCTTGCTGGGCAGGGCTGCATGGTATGGCAGGGTATGTCACATACATGGCATAGGGATGTGTCCCACCTGGGGCTACTGATATTGGCAGGGTGGCTGTCCATTCCATATGTCATTGCTATGTGTATATGGACATTACACATGTCTATCATCATGGTGTGGACAATGGCATTCTGCAAGGTAGGCAGCATGCTGCTTGGTGGGGGTGTGTATGGTGCATGCTGGTATCGCACATCCATGCATACACATTACCCCTGACAGGTGCTATGTGCTGAGATATTGTTCAACACAGTGCTGTATGTGCCCACACACTGCTATCCCGTGCACATGGATGGTTGCCTGGCCTGACATGGGTACCACATATGTCTACATCCAGTGCCTGCTGCCACCCCATGTCAGCTGGTGCACCACACAGTGCCATCCCTCCCACAGGGACCGTGGTGTTGGGCACAGCATAGGTATCCATGTATGGGGACAGGGATGTTCACATAGCAGGGGCACTGATGGTATCATCCATCGGACCATACACGTATGACGCACCTCACACACAGCCCATTCAGTATGTTGTTCGCAACACTGACACAGCTATACTGCTAGGCCAGGGACATTCCCAGACGTACATACACAGATGCGTGAACATCTGTCTGTGGCATGGGCTACAATAATGGTGGGGTTCAACACATAACGTGTTTGAGTGTGGCTGGTGCAGACGTTCTGTGCACATGTCTACACAGCAAGCCTGTTCTACAGTAGCCAGCGGTGATGTGCTGTGCACATGTCAATGCTGCACATTGTGTTGGTGTCTGTCTGTCCACAGGCCAGTGGTGGGACACACAGGGGTATTAGTGAACATATATGCATGCCACCCTGTACTGCTGTACTGCTAGCTTCTCGGGTGCTAATGTGTCATGGACATGCACACCTTACCCGGACAGGTGGTAGTGGGTTGCCACCCGTACCCATCTCCTCTTGTGGGTTGCTATGATCCAACACCATCTTTGTATTGTATGTTCAGGCTATGCACCTGTGTGGGGCATGTGGGCATGCAATGCACTACTGCGTACCTTTGCACCCATTGCAGAACATGTCACACAGGTACACTGGCAGCCATACACTTCACAGCTTGATGATGGTACAACACATGTTGTACACACGTAACACATATCCTGTGGGACATGGTAATATGTACAGGCATGTCCAACAGTCACGTACCACTGCTACCCCTACATGATGGATATGCAGTACATGTGATGGTACAGCAACTGTCACATGTAGTCGTGCAATGCCCCCCTACCTACATGGCGTGGTACTGCCTGTGGGGGATATGCGTCTGCATCCATGCTGTGCCCATAGCTGACAGTTGTACATCGATATGTGCAACATACCTCATTTGGTGTTCTCATGGGTGCATGTTCAACACGGCTCCGCATTGTTTGTGTCTGTCACACAGTCATTGTTGTACATGGTTTACATGCCAGCCATGGCTTACTGTGTGTGATTCCATGTACTTCATTGGGATACCAGCATTATACATTATAACAGCGTATTCCAGCCATCACATAGCCTTCCTAGATGACACTGTTAGCCAGCCAGTAGGAGGTGTTCCGCCATCTGCACATAGGTCACACAGTATGAGGGTGGCTGACACCCATTCTGGGGACAGGGTTCTGACAGCTGTGGATGGGTGTGATGCTGTCGACAACCATGACTGCGCCTGATGGCCACATCTGGATGGGTAACATTCACAACACACACCTACCTTCACGTAGTAACACATCATCTACAACAATGGACATTCCTGCCAGAACAATGTGTGCAGTATGTCTCTATGACCACTGCAGGCACCACTGGTGGCCCCCAGCATGGCAGCCAACAGCACCAGTGTATATCCTGTGGAACCATGGGTTACACCATTCCCAACACACCTGTCTCAGATGACCCTGTTGTGGATCACAGTGCAGTTCCACACATCATGTTACACTAGGCATCATGCACTGATATGTTGCGGACATGTGAATGGCTGTGCAACTCAACACATGCACACATGACACATCACCTGGTACAACATATCTGTCATACAACATGTTATTGTGACCGCCTTGTGATGGCATTACACAGGCTACGTGTACTGGGACATGTGATGGCTCACCGGTATATTCACCCTCTGGGTGTGTGTCTAGCCAAGTGTACAGTAGGCAGTGGTCTGAACACAGGGACACTGTACATTGACCTACTCTGTCACTGCAACTGTTGACTATGCTCATACTGTACTTATACAGGCATGTGGTATCTGACCACTATGACAGTCCTGGTCGACCACACTGCTGTGACACACATGACCTGCGGACATCTGCCTGGGGTGTGGAGCACACATGTACATCTTCACATGCTATACTGCCTCTGTGGTGGTGTCACATGACTGTCTCCAGCAGGGCTGTAACAGGCAGGCACGGCATGGGGTCATGTGGGACAATGCTTGCACCTTCCACTGTGTTGCACACAAGCAAGGCACACACACTAGTGCACCACTCACATTTATCTGCAGTGCCTGGGACCTGCCTCCATGCTCTGCACAGCACACCTGCAAGTACAGATTGTACACGGATCATACCTCCCAGGCACATACCTGGACTGCAACACACACAGGTGAGGGGATCCCACATCACATAGTGTTTTGCACACATACTGGATATTTGCCGAACACAATGCATCATACGTGCTCCATGTTCAGATACCCATGTTTGTGACCGCTAGACACATTGTAACACGCAACAGAGCTTACATTGTACACCACAGGTTACATGTTGTCTGTGTTGTCATACTGTACATTGGGCCTCAGACAGCTGATACTGCCATGTGCTGACAGCAACCCACACTTCCCTAGAATGGACACCCATGTACCCACACATGCTTGAGGCATGCACTCCACCTAGCTGGGTGACACATTACACAACACATACCATACCTACACTACCCTCAGCATGCACGATACCTCCATGTGTCTGGTGTGTTAAACCTGGGGTTATCCCCCCTTTGGTAGATGAACATATATGCTTCACGGCCCTGCTAGCCACACCCTGGACACACACCCATCGCAGCATACATGGAACATGTGTTCTACAGCCAGTACTACTGACGTCTGCTGACAGGGGTTGTTAATGGCATGGCACCCCGGCAGATGGACAGTGTACATAACTATGCTGACACATACCACAGTGCACTTCCGTAGCAATTACGCAATGGTAGGGACCATGCTATTCCACACAGAGACATGGTGGTACTGGCCTTTTCACAGACGCCACGGTGGTGGTCATGTTCCATGCACATCTGCTGTATGGGCACATGTGCAGGCTGTTGCACGGTGGTGTATATTCACATGTGTGGGGTGCATCACTTGACAGCCATGGTGGGTCCTCGTGGTCCATCACATGCTTCAAGGCTAGCTACCTACACATGACTGCCGCACATTGCAGTGTGGGTCCTCAGGCAGTGTGGTGGTATGTCTGTGTTGTTTGGCTACATCCACATTCGATGTCGCATAACAGTCACCCAGGCATTGCAGACTGAGATAATGTTGGCAACATGCCAGGCAATGGTGTACTTACCAACAATACACACTCTCACTCACTACAGGGTTGCAATCCATACATGGACATCGTAGTGTCCCTGTGGACACATACATGGTACTGCCATGCACACGTTATGTCCTAAGACACTGTCCCAATGTCACCTTCCGATCTCCCTAGCTGTTATGTCCCGCCAACCTGTTTGGTATGTGTCTCCACACCAGCCCACTGAATTCACTGCTAGCCTGTTGTCGGACATTGTGTACCTTGACCGTCACACTGCCGCATCTATCGCACTACACATGGGTGGCACTGCATTGCACGTGTGGGACTGCATTCATACACCCATGACTGGACCATTCTGTATGGCACTGGGGCACATCCTCACAAACGTGCTTCACACTCATTGATGACCTCCATGCCTTTACTGGCACCCTTGTTGGGCTTCTGTGTGCCACAGCACGCCACATACACATGCTGGCCACCTGTCATACCATTGCATGGGTGGTTGGTGTGGTACAGAGGGCAACAGATCAGACATTGTCCTCACATTGCCCTTCAGCACCATTCCACATTCTGGTATTGGCAACATACACATCCACCTGCACATCATACCCTGTGTCTCAGGATGTTAGGCTATATGACTCCTGGACAGGACACACAGTGGTGCAAGCATATCATGCTACCTACTACATGTCAGGTACATATGGCATTACACAGTCCTCAGTCATGGGGCCCCTCATGTTCACTATTTGCTTACATACACAACATGCTGTCACAGAGTACTGTCCATGCCTAGATATCCCATATCTACATACCTGGCACCATTATAGCTCCACCAGCTCATACTGATAACAACCATACGGGTGTCGGTGTGGCAGATACATCATGTGGGTGTCATGGCATCAGGATGCATGACACATGGTGCATGCACATCACCTTTGCATAGCAACATTCATCCACTGAGTATCACATGGATACTGTCCCCGTACATGCATATCAAATTGTACATGGTTGCTGTACACACAAATGCCCCACATGGTGCTGTGGTTACCGTATTCCACTGTGGCATGGGTACACATCTGCAGGGCCACACCTATCTGTACTGTGTGTGATGCTGGTACATAGGTAGCCATTGTACCTGTGGCATACACACATCTACACACGGGCAAGGTTACAATACCACATTCATGGTGTACCTTCCACAACGGCTACAACTTTACAGGCACAGCATTGTCATGCCATGATGTGTACCAGGCTCAGACAGTTTACATATGCGGCTGACAAATGGAAAACACATCTGTACACATCTGCATACCACATACACAGGGGTGTCTTCTGCTCTGACATGGACCATGTCCTCCACATTACTGATGCATGTAGTACTCATACATGGCAATTGCAGTGGGCAGTGTGAACGGACCACTCATGGATATGTGCACACATGCCACATTGCATGGGCTGGGCTTCTGTGTTACTTCCGCAGACACAACACACACCATGCTGTGGAACATAGGTCCTGTGCACATCCCACAGGGACACACAGTGGCACTGTTCATGTGATAGCTCCCTTGCTGTTTGAGTGACACGTAGTCATGGTACCACCACAGCAGCAGTACTGTGTAGACATGCAGTTGACATCCACCTCTGCCGTTCACTGGACACTACCATGGGGAGGTGACACTACTGTGTACACTGCACATGTGTTTACACATGGGCCTGCCGGACTTCATTGTTGCCCACATTGCACCTGCTACAGATCGTTTGGCCATGGTTACTTGGTGTTCCTTCCATTTCAGATGGCTATTATGCTACTACTCTGTCCCATATCTACAGGCCATATGTATCCTGTTATTGTACATACCAATAGGCAATAACTCCATTATGCATGATATGCCTGTGATACTGTGTATGATGTCTGTCATATCCACCATGACAGCTTTACATTACACATAGTTGACATAGTATCCCCTACTGCAAGGCATACGTGCACGTCGGGCGCACATTACGTATGACATCGACGGTATATGCCCATACACATGTGTGCTGTGACAGTATACATACATGTCCTATCCCCTGCTATGGCATTTCCTTGTTGGACATCCACTGCCAGCATCGGCGTGTGGTGTGGCATTGTTCTCTGTTATGCCCCCCTGTGGCAGCCCTTGTGTTATCCCGGCTGTGTACATGATGTCCCACTGCTGTGCACATGGTGTCCACAGTCGTTGGTATGCTCAGCAGGATAGCACTACATAACCACCTTTCACCACTCTCTGCATTATGGACAAGTATCATTACTTACAAACACCATTCACATACAGTACAGCTTTGTCATACACATCATGCGTTACACACCCGTACATATCGTGGGTTCTACATACCTTGTCAGTGTTTCGTTCCGTTTTTTGTTCCGTGTATCGGTATTCCTATTTGTTACTCTTTCCGTTGTAGAGTACTGGTTCGGTATGAGCATACGGTTTGAATATCCTGGGAGTCATCCTTATATCCGTCGATACCTGCAACATGTGGGTTCATCACACCAGTAGCTGTTCCTCAGTGTGTACTTGTGCGCATATCACCTGTGCATCTACTCCATTCATACATTACGCATCGTAACTAGGGTATGGTTGCATTCCTCACCTGGGCGTTGGCTATTTGCCCTACCTTCGTGGAGATGGTCTGTTTTGTGTTATGTTATGTGTAACTGCAGCCGCTATGTGTGGCGACAGGTACATTTCGCAGTGGTGTTAGCCGTGGATTGTGTGTGTTGGGTATGGTATTATGCTCGACATGTGGGTGTCCCTGTCTTGACGGCGTCTGTTGATGGCGTTTTGCATTCGGATGTGTAACATAGCTGTTGGATTCCTTTAAACAACGGATGTAAGTATGCATCCGCTGTTGATAGTGTTTCCCACGCGAGATGTTGCGGTTATGCAGCTGTCATTGACTGCCTGTATGTTTGTGCTGCTATTACGGCTTGTATCCCTCTGATATGTGCGATGGGGAATATCGGAGGTTGTAGGTGATGGATACGGGTTGTAGGCCTTGCATCTCTACATACACGGTATGTTTGTCTGTGTGCTCCATCCCTGCCTGGGGAGTTGACAGTTAATTGTCTGTTGTTCTGGGAGTGTAGGTTGTGTTGTTGTCATGTGGTGTTGGTATCGCCTGCGTGTGTGCTTCCTGCATGTATTCCTCCATCACATCGGTGGTATATCTGTGGTTGTTTGCACGTGACGACTATCCCTTGTCATTCTGTCCCAGATATTTACAGTCATTGTGGTCCTGTACTTGGGATGGCCTGTTTGCCAGTGGTTGCCACCTATTCAGGTGGCGATTGCTTGTTTGACACTTGTAGAACACACAGCGGTGTTTACGGGCCGATACGTGGCCACGGTCAGTACCGGGGTAGCACATGCATATTTCCGCGGTACATTCCTATTGCTGTGTGACTTTGCCGACGTATCGTTTTGCAATTAGCATATCGGTGTCATACATACGGTCATGATTAGTACATACGTCCTTTCCATTTCATGTGGGGTATATTCCTGTGGTACATTCTGGGACATTTTCACTTTGCATCGTTATACGTCACCACACGCCTAGCCAGGGTGGGGCTCTCAGTACTACTTTGGGACTACTGGTGTACATATGCCTGTGGCTAGTGTACTGTATGCCTACACATGTTATTCCACTCCGCCTCTAACATGGCACCAACATACACATTTTACAGAGGCACACACATTACACTCGCACAGCGAAACACACGGCACCCTCACCGCACACATACACATACTGCGGCAGTCACAGGGACGGTTGCACACAGTACCTGCGTGGGCCGCATCACCGGCGGCAGTGTCTACCTCCCCCCTCATATCATCATAGTATTACCCGCATGTACTGTTACTGTACTGTGGCCTGGCGATCATTCCGACTCGCGGTTATGCATTTCGGTATGTTGACCTTTCCATGGGTGGCGGTTTCCTCTTCTGTTAAACCTCCCAGATGCTCAGGTTGTCTTTCACTATGTATACTATGTACAGATATCGCGTGTTACTTCTCTGTCACCTTACATCCCTCTGATTCCCTGTCTTACCTGTAGTACTTATATGTATATGTGTACATATATTTCTATATATGTAATTATATCTATCTACATATCTGTATATGCACATATCTACATGTCTATATGTATACACCTTGCGTGACGTGGCAGCATACAGCAACGCCGTCTGCTGTAGGACCGCGTCGGTTCAGGTGTTGGCATTCCATGCTCCGCTGGCTGTTGGGTGTACAGTGTTTGGGTGCTGCCTATGTTGGAGTCACACATGGGGCCACCCATACGGTACACTTTACGGGTGGCCATGTTTGTGTGCCGTCCATTTCACTGTGTGTGCAGGTAGGGTGGTGTCAGTCCATGGGGCCTACGCTGTCAGAGTATGTGCTATACGTTCCCTCTTTGCCAGGGCATAGGCATATTGGGTACGCCCTCCGTCTGCCTACTGGGGCTGGCACAGTGTGTTCATGGTCCTGAACCCTCTGTGCCTGCACTGGCCTTGGCAGTTGTGGTGGGCTTTGTGGCCCTTCACCATTATGTCCCTGCAGCAGCTGCTTCCGCAGGATCATATTATGTAGCATGGCACATACTATGAATATGTGGGCACATGTGCCTGGAGAGTACTGCAGGGCTCCACCAGATGTATGCAAGCACCAGAACCGTGATTTCAGCATCCCAAACACACGCTCTATGATTATTCTGGTTTGTGCGTGTGCCTCATTATGGCGTTCTTGCATGTGTGTGTGTGTGTGTGTGCATTTCTGATGGGAGTCATCATCCACGGCTCCAGTGCATAGCCAGCATCCCCCACAAGGTGGCCTTGTGGGATGTCCCCCCTGGCGAATACCTGGTACAGCTGTGAGGCATGCCAGATATGGGAGTTGTGGCAGCTTCCAGGGCTGCCAGCACACACATCCATGATAATGCCCTGTGCATTGCACACGACCTGGCAATTGATGGAGGGGAATCCCTTGCGGTTTATGTAGCGACTACCCTGCTCCCCAGGTGGTGACTTGATTTGTATGTGCATACAGTCTATCGCACCCAGTACATCCGGGTATTGTGCCACATGGTGGAAGTGGCACATATTGCTAGCCAACTCCTCCTGAGATCTGGGGAAGTATATATGCTCATTGGCATGTGGTAACATGGCATCCAGAAACTGGTGTAGTACCCTGGATGCTGATGCCTGTGAGATGCCCATTATATCCCCAGTTGGCCTTTGAAAGGTACCTGTGGCCAGTATTCGCAAGCTTACACATACCTTTGTGTCCACTGGGATGGGCTTCCCTCTGTTGTTTCTTGTTCTCAGGTGTGGCCGGCACAGCTCCACTATTTGCTGTAATGTGTCCCTATCCACCCTGTAACGCTCTACTATCTCCAGGTCTTGTAGCCCCTGGTAGGTTACCCTTGGTCTGAACACTCTCCTTCTCCTCTGAGGCCTACGGTAGTTGTCGGCACCCTCCTCCACAACTCCGCCTGTCTCTAACACATGCTGATGGATCACGGCCACGGCGGCACCCAACATGTACATTTTAAAAGTTCCCCGTGTATTTACACCTATGGGGCGGCGTTTGGGAATACACGGCTGTGTGTTATGTGCATTCACACTTTATACTGTTGTGCTGTACACCCGGTGATGTCATAGGGTGTGTCTGTGCGGCCGTATCTGGGGAATATCTTCCGTGTTTTACCGTTGGCACTGCAACGCTGTTGCCTTTGGTGTTGCATTACTCTTGCCTGCAATGGATTAGCTTTCGACCTTACCTTACTGTTTCTGCACGTTGCACCTACTATTTCCTGGCATGCATCCTGCAGAGCCCTGTCATGTGTAGTTTCTGGGACATGGCATATCGTGCTTTTGTGCCGCCGTTATGCTGCCTGTCTACTTGGCTCTGCTGTGTCAGGGCTTCACTCTTTGCAAGCTGCTACCTCCCCTACTTTCTGTGCATTCATATGCCTCGGCTATCCCGTTTTGCAGGTTTCTGCATGCAGAGTTGTCAGCTGCCGCCAATTGGCCTTCGTGGGTTGATTACTGTTGATTGCTCATTACTACTCCAATTACACTGCTTCTGCATTTCCTCATATTCTCAACATCACCTTCCTGTATCCAATGTTATTTGTGGGGCGAGCGTCACATGACTGGGTTAAGGGAACGTAGTCATCCTCGTGCACATGCACCTCTGCGCGCATTGTGTGCTCTCAGCTCAACTATTTCCCCACACGCTGGTCCTGCAGCTGTGATGTGCAATGTACAGCCCAGGTTTGCTGTGCTCCAATGTGCTTCCTCCTACAGTGGCACACCCCTCTGCAGGTGACATGTATTCCTTCTGAGCCACTCCTCGGTGTATTACCACTGCGCCATTTGGTACAGCCTTACGCCGGCGGGGGTTTTGCGATTCAGTATTATCTGCCTCATTTGCATGGCATTGACTACTAATTCATAGTTACCACGCCGAACACTGCCGCGACTCCTTGGCAACCCTTGCATCGTGGATGTGGCTTTCCATGCATACCATGGTGTATTGTGGCTGTGAAGCTGATGTGTATTACACTGCTGTTTTATGACATTGTCATATTATTTCATTGTTTAGCACCTTCCGCAGACATGTCCTGGGGTTCTGCTGTGAGTTTCTGTGGACATACCATTTATGTTATTATTTACATGTTGTGCATGTTTTCTTTTGACATTCTCTGTGTCTTTCGCCATTTGCATATGGCAACAGTGTGATACTTGACGTTGACAGCCTTCCGTTACTCCTATGTTATGTTTGGGTAAATGTAAACCGTTTTTTTTGGTTTACATTGCCGTGCCCTTATGCTACGCCTGCGCCACTTCGTGGATCGCTATATGCCTTCATTTGCATGGTGCAACACCGCACATGGGGTGTTTAGCATACCTACGCCGGAGGCGGCACAGATCCGGCGCATGCCGGTAGTGCACGTGGGATTGGATCATACCTGAATCGCTCGGCGGCCATATTTGGCGTTGTAACGCCTACGCTATGCGTCCGCCTGGCGCAGCGTTCATGAATCCCGGGGTCTGTTTTCAACAGTTACCTTTTAGAATTACTTCAACACTTGAAACATTTTGAGTATATTCCTCAAAGACCACAAAGGCACAGTGGTTGTGATGGACAACATTTTATTAATTGAGCTGATAAAGTGTCACATGACAAGATTGTGAAGGCTGGACTTCAGACAGTGGAAGAGCCAGAGATAATGCTCAGTAAGAAAGAAGTGCTATTTTGACAGATATTGAAATTTAGTATTTTGGACATTGCTTTTATGGAGATAGCACTAGACCAGACCCAAGTAAAGTAAAAGTTGTGGCTGAGTTGTAAATTCAGCATAATATCATGATAATATGGTAAATGCTTATCATGGCAAATTGTCTGGGCAGCTTCTTGCTAGGACCGTCAATGGTACTTCCTCTAACAGAACTGCTAAAAAAGATATACCAAGGACATGGGAGTGATGCCCAAGAACAAGCTTTCAAGGGGTTAAATCTATTTTAGAGTCTACAGCAGTACCTACTTTCTGCAATGTCAGTAAACCCACTGCGGATAGTGTAGATGTTAACTGTTATGCTGTTGGAACAACTTTGTAGTAAAAGATTGATAAAACAAAGCCTGTTGCTTTCGTCTTCTTCCGGCTTTTCCCAGTTAGGGGACGCCACAGCAGATCACCTGTCCGCTCATGATTGGCAGTGAAGTTTTACAGTGTCGAGTTGCCAGCCCTGCACCCAACCTTCTACAGAAGGCACACACACAATCACGCACTCACACCTAGGGCCAATTTAGAGTGTTCAATCCACCTACAGCATGTCTTTGGGATGTGGAAGAAAACCGGAGCACCCGGAGGAAACCCACGCAACCACAGGGAGGACATGCAGACTCCGCACAGAAGGCACCCCAGCCAAGGATAGAACCGGAGAACCTCTTGCTGTGAGGTGACAACATTAACTGCTGCACCACTGTGGCCGCCCAAAGCCTGTTGCTTTCTGTTCTGTTAAATTAACAGTGACTGACAGGGTATATTCTCAAAATGAAAAAGGAATGCCTAGCAGCATTATAAGCATGTGAGGAATTTTTATGTTACTTATTGAGCTTGGATAGTTTTCAGTTATAGACAGATCATAAACCACTGATAAATTCATGTGACATGGATAATATACCTCCAGGATCTCAACAGTTGCCAATGAGGCTCAGTCAATTTAATGTAAAATCAGTTCATGTTCCAGTGGAACAAATGATACCTTATCCAGAAATCATGTGACTGAACCAACCCAATAAGATACTGATGAGAATATAAGTGCATATTAACAAATCACAGGGTCTGGTGACCTGCAGGGTGGACATCCTCAGACAAGCATCTAAGCAAGACACAGACATGCAGACTGTAACTGGCTATGTTCATTATGGGTCGCCAAATAAATCATACATTTAATTCACTGTACAAGTACTTTGTTGTAAGAACATGAAAATCTATTGATGTACAATGATTGGATTGTGGTTCCATCTTAGGAAAGAACAACAGTGTAGAGACAAATCTATGAAAGGCATCAGGGTTTGACCACATACAGAGAGACAGAGAAAGAGAGACAGACAGAGCAAAAATGTTTGTGTAGAGGCCAAGTATCAATGGGGATATAACCAAAACTGTGTCTACGTGTCAGTTCTGCACTGAACACAAACCAGCACAAAGAAGAGAATAGCTTATTCTGACCCTGTTGCCAAAAGGGCAATGGCAAAGAATTGCAGCAGACTTGTTTGAACACAATGGTGCTAAATTACCTGTTAGTAGTGGAGTCCTATTCAACAGACATTTAGTTAGCTTGCCTACAATAGTTATTTAGCATATCAGATCTCAATTTAAGGCAACATTTTCCAGATGAAGGGCTATCAAGCTTGTCAGGGGCAATGGGACTCAATTCATGTCTATGAAGTTTCAGAATTTTTCTTAAGTATTATTGGTTAGTTCATGTAACAGCAAGACTACATTATCCACATGCAAACAGTTCTGCAAAGACAGCAGTACAAATGGCCAAGAAAACTCTTTAACAGACAGATCTATAGATAATTCTCATGTCCTATACAACAACACTACATAGGATGACTGGACCAAGTCCTGCATAGTTTATGTTGGGCCACTTGTGTAAAACTACTAATCTGATCCATGAGACAAAGTTATTTCCAAAGACTATTCCATATAAGACTGTGAAATTGACCAAGGGACTGAATCTATATACAAATATTTTCATGACAAAAGACATTCAGATTGTTACTTGCCTGACTCAAACCCAGCTTAGATAAATTGTCTTAAATTAGATGGGGAAAGCAGAAGGGAGACAACAGGTATAGCTGCTGCCAAAAATCTTAAAAGCCTATATCATATGCAATCCAAATTAACAAAGGAGTTGCAATAAAGGAAAACTGAAGGCAAACCTAGGCCATTTCAAAGATATCCAAACTGAGTATACAATTATCACAACAGATGGACAATTGATATGACCAAGAGAATGTGAAGAAATGAGAGACACTGCTTTTAGGGTCTAATGACCAGAGTAGTCATGCCAAGATCTGTAATGGTATAGAAATAGATAAATAATTGAATGACTGCTAACAGGAAAGCCTGTTTAAAGACTTTAGAAGCCTACCTTTGTTCTGTGTTAGTAAAGCATGTAAACTGTTACAGAGCAATGCCAAATGCTTTTAATACTGCATATCTGATGTTATTTTCATTCATTCCTCAATGTATGGATCTCGGATCAGACTCAGCCAGTTTCTTAGATTCTTGGATCTGAATCTCAAGCTCCTCCCTTTACCCGTAATGCCCCTTGCTTGCCAGATTACCTCAGATTTCGTTTGCCACTCTAACGATTCAGCTGTGATTGCATTCTCTTGAGCTCTGGGTTGCAGTTATTAGGTTTTGTGAGTAGAAAGAAATAATTTATCTTCCTTTTTGATATTAATATATCACTTCTTTAGAAACCTTCCTCTCATTACCCCTTTTGGTAGTTTTTCTAAACTGTTATTCTACCTATTAGAGGTATTTCTGTTACCATAGTTGGTATTGGCCTTTTGTTACCTTGCTTCTTAGGTAATTTCTCTTTTGTTACCATTGCTGGTTCAAACTACTTTCTATCTAAAAAAAAATATATATATATATATAGGAATAAGTACCTTGTTTTTGTTGCTGTTTGTTGTTTCAGCATTGGCATGGCTGACAAGAAGTGCACTTCCTGTGAGCATAAGATAACCAATTCTTTTTTTTTCTCAAATATTTTTTTATTTTCAATTAAAATAACATTTACATAATATTTTTAAATATCATTTTAAACAACTGTATACAATATTTACAATAGCCTGACTTTCAATTATATACACTGTATGTTATTAAATATAGAATTAACAGATCAGTTATCAAAGATACAATATTGATTATTGCAGAGTGTCCAACAAAGATATAACTTTCTTCCAAGGATTATTTACCAATGGCCTGGGATAGATTCGTAGTTCTTTGATTTTTATTTCCATCAATGCAGTTGTCTTCAGTAAAGTGTAGAATTCTTCCAAGGTCGGGGGTGTATTTGAATTCCATCTTCTGGTTACACATTTCCTAGATATAGCAAGTATTGTCCATAACAAATACATATTTGTCTTATTCAGGTAGGGACCTTCATTTACATTTAGTATCATCAATATTTTAGTTAAGGTAAAGGATTCATTAAATAAAGCTTGTAAAAATGATTGATTCCATTCCAATATGATTTAATTGTATTACATTCATAAAAAATAAGAATCCAGTCTGCTTTATTTGAGTTTTCACACCTCCAGCAAAAACATTTTTAGTAGTACTTATCTTTTTAATTCTATCTGGTGCTAAACTGCTCTATGTAAGTATTTCCAGTTAAATATTTTCCAGTACTGTGTGTTAGAGGTGTAATTAACTGATAGTAAGATGTGACTTTTAATTTCTTCTTTTAACTGCAATGACTGACCTTTTCTTAAGAACTGCCAGTATGACGGTTTGGGAATTGTTTTATATGTTATTAACTCTTTATATAGATTTGAAATGGAATTTTTCTTTTCACAGCTATTATATATAAATTCATCCAGAAAACATTAGATTTGGAGTATCTTTAAATGAGGAATTATTAATTAATCTGCATAAATCTTGAGTGTACATTAGAATGCTTTGTAAGATTAACCAGTCCTGTATTGGAATATTGTAAGCAGTTTTTATTATATGTATATCTAAAACATTTAATTTATTTACACATTGAAACCAGCATAATAATCCATGTTGTTGCTAGGAGGTTATTGTTTCCCAATATATTTTGTGAGGAAAGTTCTTAGTGATGGTAAATGGGGTTAAAAGGTCAAACCAAAGTTTTAGATCTATGTTTGCATTGATAAGTTTCCTAAAGGAATTGATGTAATGATTAATCAGTGTTGTTTTAGAAGGTTTTATTATGTTATATTGCATACTTATGCATAGTATGTACCAGGGTTTGTTTGATTTGTCTACTATTAAAATTTTTTTTAACAGATTAAATTCATTTGTTAATATAGCCGTTGTTAATTCTTTCCAGTTGGCAAAATAATTTGGGTTTATCCAGTCTATTGTAGTTTTAAGCACATATACTTTTATATATGTTTCTATTTTTGAGAAGTTTAATCTTGATTTACCTTTACATCGTCGATCCCAATATGGGCGAAATGACTTCTGCAAATACCGAAGTGCGAACGTCTCCAACATCACAGAAATGTCGAAATTTGACATTTTTTCGACATTTTAAAATTTTTGCGGTTTTTGTTTGCTTAAATGAGTTGATTAAGTGGCCAGTCAATGAAGTGTGATTGAAAATATAAAGGTAAACCTTTAATCCTCCTTGTTTCCAGGGTTTAATGTGATGAGTTAGAGCTACTCTATTCTTTTTGGGATACCATAAAAAGTTTATTAAACATGAATTTATTTCTTTAAGAATGCATCTTTCAGGAATAAACTGTATTGCTAATGCTACATATAGTATTTTTGGCAATAAGACCATTTTTATTAATTACAATCTATCTTCAAAAGTTAATATAATTTTGTTCCACTTTTCTATATATATTTTTATTGTTTCAATAATGTTTTTATAATTTATTAATATTGTTTCATTTATATTTTTGCATAACACTATTCCTAAATAATTTAGCATAAGTTCTTGTTTTCCTATGATGGATTTATCTGTATCTTGTAGGTCTTTTTTCTTATTTAAAAATAGAAATTTTGATTTTGATCTATTAAAGTGTAGACCTGAAATCTTATAACATTTCTCCATTACTTCTTCTAGCACTCCTAATGACTCTCTGGAATTTGATAGGGTTAATAAAATATCATCAGCAAAAAGCATTATTTTAGATATGTACTGGTCATAGACTTCTATTCCTTTTATTCTTGGATTATTGCGTATTATTTCTACAAGTATTTCTATAGCCAAAGCAAATAAAATAGGAGAAAGGGGGCATCCTTGTTTAGAACCTTTCATTATATGGATAGATTCTGAGGTGAAAGGACCTAATTTAATGTAGGCTAAGTTATTAATATATATGTTTTTAGTAATAAGATGAAGGGAGGAGGAAATTCAAATAATGCTAAAGTTTTAAATAGATATTCCCAGTTGAGGGAATCAAAGGCTTTTTCTATGTCTAATCCGATTACAAGTGTTTCTCTATCTTCTTTATTCACATAATCTATAAGAGTAAGTATCCTTTTAATATTATCATGTGTGTGCCTGTTATATAAAAATCCAGTTTGATCATTATTAATTGTCTTTGAAAGTGGGATTCTCATTCTGTTAGCTAGGATTGGCACAAGTATTTTGCAATCATTATTCAGTAATGATATAGGTCTGTATGAGGTGCAAAGGTCTGATGGTTTATTATCTTTTAGAATTGGTGTTATGAGAGAATTTTTCCATGAGAGTGGTATGTTTGCTTCTGACTGGACTTCTAGCAAAGTTTTATGAAAAATGGAGATTACTGTTGAAGGGAAGAGTTTGTAAATTTCTGTAATTATACCATCTATCCCTGGAGCTTTGTTAGATTTACTTTCTTTTATCTTGTCAACAATTTCTTTGTAGGATATAGGTTTTTTGTAGGTCTAGTATTAAGTTTTCAGGATTTTTTTTATATTGATAAGGTTTGTATCTAAGTTTATTTGGTATCTAAAGCTTCTTTTTTGAAGTGTTCCATATAATGGAACCAAAATGCTTCAAGGATGTCTCCTATATCCTATACTTTTTTCCCCTTTCTTTTCATGATATATACTACTAATGTTATTTGCTTTAGATTGTATTTTAATTCTTGTAGATAAGTTATATAGATATCTGGGGGAGGTGGCTAATGAGTTGATTTTTAATTTTTCCAAGGCTAGACAAGTTTGGTGTGTTAGAATTTCATTATATTTTTTTATTCAATTCCTCTATTTCTTTTTTGACTTCTGGACAATTCTGATTTTTTTAGATTTTGCTGTCAAGAGTCTGGTTTGCAAGTCTAATGATTCAGATTCCCACTCTCTAACTTTGTTTTTGCACCAGCTAAGGGTCTTACCAAATAAATACGCTTTTAATGAGTCCCAAACCATGACTCTAGTGATTTCTGTTGTATTATTAATTTCACAAAATAATTGTAGTTCTGACAACATCCACGGTCTGAATTCTTTAATTTTCGTGATATATGATGGAATTCTAGTTGAGAGGATTAAAGGTTTAAACTCTATTTGGAGCTTCATTATCAGAGTCATGATCTGAGAAGGGGCATGGAACTATTGAGAAAGTGAGGATTTTTGTTTGTAAATCTTGAACTACGAATAATTTGTCTATTCTGGTTTGTGTTCCAAAATTATGGTCTTTATGGGAAAACAATAAGGATTTATCATCTTTTACTTTAAAAGTGTCTATTAAATGAAATTAATCAATCCATTTTTTTTTAAGGATTTTGAAATAGTTGCTATGCGAAAAGACTTCTTGCTGGTTTCAGAAGCTTCTAAGGTACAATTAAAGTCTCCTCCCAGTATACGATTTCCTTTATAATTGTTGGAAATAAAATCTAGGTGTTTTTTAACCGTTCCTGCTCCAATTCCTGGGAACCAATATATATTAGCTAAGGTCCATATTCTGTTATTACATTTAATTATAACAAATGCTAGTAGACCTTCTTTGTCTCCATATTTATAAATAACTTTTGGAGTGCTTATGTTTTTCTTCCAGAGAATTGATACTCCTTTTGTCTTTGTTCTATAGGAGGATTGAGCTAAGACTGTATAGTACTTAGGGTTCCAAATAACGCTATCATTAGTCTTAAAATGTGTTTCCTGGAGAAATACTACTTGTGCCTTATTTAGATTTAAATATTTTAGCAAGTTTGATCTTTTATTTGCATTATTTAAGCCATTAGTATTTAATGATAAGAATGTTAAATCCATTTCAAGTTATTGTTGTAAGAAACTTTTTGCTTCTTTTTTTTTATTTTGATTATAGTAGTTAAACCATATTTTCTGATAACATTGGATGTTATTTTTATGTGTGTAAACTTGGGAGTGTAATCTAATGTTCTTTCTTCTTTAAATATAAGTAGGGTAAAATTCTGGTCAGGCTTTAAAAAAGTGCTTCTATAAAACATTAATTCTAAAGTATCAAATACAAGTAAATATGAATTTCCCATTAAACATGGAATGAAAGTCATTCCTAATCCAACAGATAAAGATATATCTATTGGATTATTACTCATATCTTTAACCAACAATATCAACTGCGCTCCATATGTTAAATTATTATATGGAGAATTTTCTTAAAAGAGATATGAAATTCTATATTATTCTATTATTGTTCTATAGTATTTTATATATCAGGATGGGATGTTAGTGTAAACAATTATGTTGACTTAGAAAATATTCAATATTTAGTTACCCTTAAGAGATCCCAAACATGTCAGATATGTCATTTTGGATAAATTAAATGCAACAGAGGAGCATACACTAAATAAGCCAACAACAAACAGATTATTACTAAAATAATTTGACTAAAAGGACTCTACAGGAGACAATGAGTGATTACCAATGAAATATGAATTTACTGTAGGTGTACTGTCTTCCTTTACTTTCCCACTCTTCAGCTCACTAACTCCAACATACAATTATGAAAAGACAAGGTTTATCAATGGTATCCTGACTCTGAGTAGAGGCGCCCTACATTCTAGTGTGCAGTGCGTTTACATATTTATAGATTTACAAAGCAGAGTCTAAGAATGAATTATGATCACCCTGACAATTCCCATCCTGCATAGGGTACCTCCTGCTTCCAGAATGGGTAATCACATCAGATCTAGAATGAATATAAAGGTACCTATATGGTAATCAAGCCTTACCTTAGGTAAGTATTAATCAAGTAGTATTTAGAGCATCTCAGAGAATTCTCTGGGCAGTTAGAATACTCTTAAGCCTCTCCTCCCTTGATCAAAAACAGAGATTTCCCTTCCCTCTCTTTCCCTTGTTTCAAATCTGTACTAATAAAAGAAATTCAGCAAACATAGCTAAGCAGAAATAACATTCAGTAGTCCGTCTTGTACATGACTAGCAATCCATTAAACAAACATGTCAGTGACTAACATCACTTTAGTAAACATTATAAAGACAAATTAGAAATAATTTCCTAGCTCTTTAAATTTTCTGATAAAGCAAAAAGTTAACAATAAGCTATTTTAACTAAAAGTATAAAGCTTTTAAATTTTTCCTTGCATGTATACATTTCTACTTATATTGTAGTGTCAATAGCTGTCTTTGAAATCTGTACAATACTTCACTTCTTCAAATCATTCCTTTTTCAATTCAGGTTTTGTTTTGTCAAAATGGCAACAGTATTTCAACGGCATAATTAATATTTAGACTGATGTTTCAAATAAATAACTTGTCAGTTGCCAAATGAGTTAGTTTAGAATGTATGGTTAGTGCAAATATAGTATGCTGCAAAAATATGTATTTTTTTGTGCTCGAGAGACTGTCATATGCAAGTGACATATATAATGTAGCATATATAGAGCAGATAGCTTATGGATTCAGGTTGTTAAAGTAAATTATGCTTAATAATCAGGCAGTTTCATTTAAATTCCCAAGTAATTTGGGAAAATTTCAGTTAAGTTTCCAAGAATGTGTAGTCCAATGTGAATAATTGGGTCTACTTTTCCTCATAAACATAAGTCACAATTCATTAAACTAAGCAGAGTCTAACATCTGTCTTATAATCATTATAAAGAGAAAGAATAGTAATCTCCTAGCTCTTCAAACTTTCTGATATCACAAAATGCTCACAGTAAGCTATTTTAACTGGAAGACTAAAACATTTCAATACTTCCTTGTGAATATATTTTTTTTACTTTTACTGTAGTGTCAAGAACCGTCTTTGAAATCTATGCATTGCTTCACTTCTTTCAAGTCATTCATTTTACAGTTCACATTATATTTTGTTAAAATGTCAATAGCATTTCAAGGGCACATTTAATATTTAAACTAATGTTTTAAGTGAATCGCTATCAGTTGCCAAGTGAGTTTGTACAGAGTGTGAGGTAACTGCAAAAATAACATGTTGCAAAAAGTAATATGTATCTTTTCATGTGCTCTAGAGACTGTCAGTTTCAAGTAACGTATAAAATGTAACTTTTACAGTGCAGACAGCTTGTGGAATCAGCATGTTAAATGAGTAATACTTTTTAATCAAACAGCTACATTTCAGTGCACATGTAGTTTGGGAACATTTCAGTTGTGTTTCCAGGAATATGTAATCCTATGAGGACAAATCATAAAATATATACAAATAGTCCTATTATGTATTTATTTTACTTTGTTTAGGTTGTTTTTCATTTTAATAACTAAATAGCATTACTTTTTCTTATTATTTGTTATCTGTGAGGCTAAATGCACTTCGCAGAGTCACAGTGTCCTTAGAAACTGCAGCAGTTGTTTACTGTTGCTATGGCAATGCAAATAGAATGTGAAGAAAGCTTCACTTCTCTTAACCAACAGTACATTTTTCCCTCCTTTTTTTTTTTTTTGTATTTGTTAATACTAAAAGGAAATAATTCAAAGGACATATGTATATGAATGGAACATTTCAGAGTTAATCAGGAACATGTCCCCAATACCAATAAGCATAACAGTGACTATCATTAATCTAATAAATATTGTAATAACAATTAATTAAGTTCACTATTCCAATTAGTCTACCTTAAAACTAGATTATGTTGGACTATTATTTATCTATGTATAGATAGTGAGTTATTAAATATATACAGACTATATTAGTATAGTAAATAGGAGAGAATTTAGAAAGGGAGACAAGATGCAGTTAAAATAAATAATGAGAAGAGAGAAAGAAAAGAGAAAATTAAGAGAAAATACACATATACTATGTATGTTGATTTACAGTATAAATATTTATGTGCTATATAACCCTCCTTCTGTGAAAGAAATGTACCCTGTTTTACATACCTGAGGTAATGTGAAAACTCTCATGTGTCATCTATTTTCAAAAAATATAGATAAATATTCCAGTAGTTACCTTTGTTTTAATATTCCAAGCAGTCAAATTAGTCCTTTAAAGTAATGTTAAAACAATTCATATCATAGTAGATGCTTTGAGAGATTTGGCTGTAACAGTATCAGTCTTTTGCTTCTTCTTTTTGACATCTGTCCAGACATTTGTTTCTTGTGTTCTCTTGAGAGAAGGTGACATCCAATCCATATCTTCTGGTAAAGTAATCACATTATTAGTTTTAATAAAATAAGAGGCTTCCTCTAAGTCAATAAAAGTCCTCATCTCATTGGCATACTGTATTCTTATCTTAGCTGGATATGCAAGTTGTGCCTTGATGTTATTTTGTTTCAGAAACTTTATCATTGGCCACACTTTTTTCCTTTGTTCCATTATTCTAGATGAATAGTCGTTATCAAATCTTATCAGGCTCTGTTTATATTTTAGAGGTGCCTTCCTCCAAGCAGATCTTAAAATCAGTTCCTTGTCCAAGTATGAAAGAAATTTAATAATTATTGACCTAGGAGGAGAGTTTGAGTTAGTGGCAGGTTTCCCAAGAGCTCTGTGTGCCCTTTCAATGCCAAAGGAAAGTCCTTCTTTTAAATTTAAAAAATCAGGGATCCAGCTTGATAAAAAGGAAATAATATCCTCACCTTTTGTGTTTTGAGGTAATCTGAAAATCCTGATGTTATTTCTCTTCTCCCTATTTTCCAAGTCATCTATTTTATTAACCAACCAAGTGTTTTGTTTAAGAAGCAGTTCTTTCTGTGTTTCCTCTTCCTTAAGTCTGCCTGCAAAGTCATTTAGAGAAACCTCTATTCCTGTTATCCTTGTCTGGTGTTGTAACATTTCCTTGAGGGTGTCAGCCTGTTTTTGACTGCTTGTTTTAAGATTTTTCCAAGTTCTCTTTAAAATCATCCATCTTCAAAGACAACTCCTGCAGGGTAGATGCCATCTGTTGTAGTTCCTTCTTTAAGGCAGCATCCTGGTGAGAATTCTTTGATTTGCTCATTTTAACAAGTAAAGTTATCTCCAAGCTTTTTGACAGGAAATTATTTGTAAAACTTCACCAAAGTTTCTAATTATGTAAATTAGTCCTTTACCTATAAGATTTTAAACTTTGAAGGAAAAAAAGAATATTTTTTTTCCTGTCTTATTTAACTAGTTATATGGAGCTCTAAAATACTGCTGCTTTCAGTTAGCCATTCAGGCTCCGCCCCCAAGATACCCATTTCTGATGCTCACAGGGAATGTGTATATTGTTAAAGTCCTTCTCATTTGCAGGTGCCTTGCAAGATATGTGCTGGCTTTAATTTGAGGGCAATTAGTGACAGACAGAATAAGTTGGTCCTGAAAGGCCTTTTGGCAGCTTCTTCCTCCTCTACTAATTCTACTTCTGGGGCTCAAATCCCCTCAAAAAAGCAAAGGTCATCAGAGCCTAGGAAGCATAGGAAGCTTTCTCCTATGTGGTCTCCTAGACCTGCTCTGAGTTTGGAGCCACCCACCAAAATTAAAAAAGTGTTGGATCTGACACCTTTGGATCTGACAGCCTCTATTCAGTAAAGTCTCCTTGGACCCGGAGTCCTAGATTTTCTCTGGAGCCTGTGTCTGCTAGACTAAGGTCTCCATTTTTACAGGAGACTACCAGGAAGTTGTCCTGCCCTCCTTCCATGTCTTCCTCAATCAGGTCCTCCTGAAGTCTTTCCGAGGCAGATGTGGACAGGATGATGAGGAAATTCCTTAGAGCACAAATTCAGATGGGGGTGTTGCTGGCTCTGTCTCCCATCGGATCTGTGAGCCTTCAGCCACCTTCACACCTCATAGTAACTCCTTCTCTGATCTGATCCACTGTTTTGGAGCCATCAGATCCAACAGTGCCAAGAGTAGAAGTGTCGGATCTGAAGATGCCACCTTTTTCTTTGCATCCAAAGGTTTTCCTGACCCATTTGGCACCAATCCCTACTTAGCAGGACTAGTCTCGAAGCTGAAGCTTCGGAGTCGGATCTGGAGGGTTGTTTTTAAGTCCATGGTGTTTGAAGAATTCTCCAATTGACTCTGTCAGTACAATGGTCAATGCTTTGGCATCTGTTGAAGAATCCTATAAAGATTTCATGAGCCTGCAAGGATTCCCTACTTTGGTGGATCCAGTCCAATGAGCTTTGTCAGGGACACCCATTTATCTTTCCTCCCCAGAAGGCCACACTTACCACAGACACCTCCCATTTGGGATGTGGGGGACATTTCCTGGACATTTCCTGGGATGGACTGTTCAAGGCATGTCATCCTCAGAAGAGACCAATTTGCATATAAATGATTTAGAGATGACAGTGGTCCTAATAGCATAGCAGACCTTTCAGAACTCTCTTCCTCTAGGAACAATTGCTATACAGAAAGACAATATGTCAGTCATTTGGGACATCAACAAACAGGGGGGACCAGATCTTACCCCCTTTGCTGAGAAGCAATGAGAGTCTGGCAGTGGATGATCTCTTCCAACCGCTTTTTTGTAGCAATGCACATACTGGGGATATCCAACATTTTAACCAACAAGCTCAGCAGGACCATCCTGATGCAGCATGAGTGGTCTCTCAATTCTGTAGTGATGGAAGTTATTTTTCATCACTGGGGTCATCCTTGCTGCAAACTCTTTGCCTCTTCATTCAATAACAAGTGCAGCAGATTCTTTGCCCTAATTCCCCCTCAGGGGGAGTCACCTAGAGATGCTCTAGTCCACAGTTGGCCCCTTGGTCTCCTGGCATTCACGGCCTCAAATTAACTGCATGGTTTCTCCAATTCAAATGATGGCTAGACAGAGCAGGCTTTCCTCTCTGATTCATCAGATTTGATCCTCATCTCAAAACCTTCTACCAGAAAGATTTATAAGAGTAAATGGAAGAGATTTTCATATTGGTCAGAACAAAGAAAACTGGATCTCTTTACATCTATTAGATTTTCTGGCTTCAGTCTTTCAAGGTGGTGTCAGTTTCTCCACCGTAAAATTCCAGCTTGCAGCCATCTCTAATTACCACATAGGGCATAATGCCTTCCCTCTAGCTTCATCTAAAATTTGTAAGGCTTTTCTTGAAGGGTACTCTTCTGCTTAGACCTCCAGTAAGAGACCCTACTCCACCCTGGGATCTTACTGTTTTACTATAAACTTTAATCTAATCCCCCTTTGAATCTTCTGCTAGGTCAGACTGGAAATTTCTCTCTTGGAAAACATTTTTTCTTGTTGCCATTATGTCTGCAAGGTGAGTTTCTGAACTCCATGAATTCTGGTCAAGACCATCTTATTTGTTTTTTGTTTCACAAAGACAGAGTGACCTTACATACAAAACCTTCTTTCCTACCAAAAGTTGTTTCTGAGTCAAACATGAATCAAGTAATCAATTTACCAGTTTTCTTACCAAAATTTGACAATAAGGGATAATACATGCTACATCTTTTAGATGTACATAGACAACTTTGTTTTTACCTACATAGAACAAAAGGATTTTGAAAAAAATGATCAACTATTTGTTTCCTTTGCTAAAAACAAATTATAAAACCAGTATCTAAAGTTACCTTAGCTAAATGGATAATAGATTGCATTTCCTTTGTATATTCTCTAAGGGGATTGTCCTTATCTAAATCTCCAATGGCTTATTTGACTAGATCCAAGCCTGCATCATCTGCCTTTTGGGCCCGAGCTTCAGTTGATGACATTTGTGCTTTGGCCACTTGGTCCAATTCTCTTACCATTATCGCTCAATTTTGGCTCCACACTTCTCAGGAATATCCTTCCATGAGGGCCACCCAAGATTATCATAGCTGGAGACTCTATCCCATATGTTGAAGAATGAACAAAAGTGACAACATCAAGTATTAAAATTATGTACTCACCATAACTATGCATCTGTGTTGTCCATTTTCATTCTTCCTCAACTCCCCACCCTCCTTCCCCCTATCGTTATCCTTTGGGAGTGACCTGATGAAGTTTATGGGAACCACTGTTCCCAGTATGAACCCCTCTCTGTCTCTATTTTGTTTTATTGTTATGATTATATTTATTATTATAAGTATGTATGCCTTCAGACAAATTTAGCAGCAGCAAACTTGATCTGAAGTAATCTGGCAAGCAACGGGCATTGTGGGTAAAAGGAGGAGCTCGAGAGTCAGATCCAAGAATCAAAGAGATTGGCCAAGATGGATCTGAGACCCATAGATTGAGGAAGAATGAAAATGGGTAACACAGATGCATAATTATGGTGAGTACATAACTTTAAGTTTTCAAAATGAAAAGAAGGTACATGCAAATGTGATGTAAAAATGTGAATTTTTAAACAAGAAACATCTTTATTAAATTATCACTTATGACATACTAGGCACTCATACATTAATATAAATGAAAATAAACCATATTGGGATATTTTAAGTTGCAAGCATTATACATCACATATAATCTTCTTCACAGTCATTGTCAATCACCCATTACATACCTCATTTAATTCCTGCCTTCCTTTAAACATCATTCCTCTTCCAAAACATTATTCCGCATGTATTATTCCCACAATTCCCATTTTCCTTTGTAATGTGTCCTACCCTTTTCTAAACATCCCACCTTCAGTTCTTTTATCTCTGTTACTATATTCACTATTTCTAGTACTGTTGGTTTAGGCCTTGGTTTCTATTTTCTAGCAATTTTTTTTGGCACCTAACAGAATTAAACTCAGCAAGGCCTTACCATGTCTAGGTAATTCCGATTCTGTATCACAATTTAAAAAATCATTTCCTTAGTTGCACCAGTTTACTCACCCAGTATTTCTGACAGAGAAATCTGCCAATTCATTACACTCCCCAAACATATATTCTCAGTTATCACTTTCCTCCCTACCACACTTCCATCATTCGCAATCTACCTGAGGAAAAATTCTTTGGAGTCTTCTTGGGTATAAAAATACATATGCAAACACATCCAATCAAAAATCTGAAATCTTCTAGATTTTGTTGCATATTTGGGAGCCATACATATATGCTGTCATTGTTTCTTTGTGAATTGCTTATCCAGTCTCTCTTCCTGATTCTTTCTAAACTCCTCTGATTGATTCCTGTAGTTATCATACAATATTGTATATGCCCTACTAATTAACTCTTTTTAACAACAGCTTCTGTTCTAGATTCTACTAAGAATTCTACAACTGATGGTTTTTCACTTAGGATTTCCCTATTCCTTTCTCTTTGCCTGTACTCTAATATCAATCCTTGATAGGTAAGGCAATATCTAACTTGCAGTCCAAATGTATTTTTTGCTGCTTCCCATTCTATCACATTTTCCTCTCTAATTATTTTCTCCAAATACTTTGGTTACTTTTCCAGTTTTCTCAAGTAAATTCCAGGAGTCATTCCTATCTATAAAAATCTCCTTTCTCAATTCCTGTGTTGGCTTTGCCCTTAGAATACCTTCTGCTGCTTTATGAATATAATATTATGAATGGTTATTGTTATTCTCCTTAAGGATCTGCATCCAAAATCACAGTCTCTTCGTGTTTTTTGAGCTTCTCCCATTTCATTATCATTCCTTTTCGCTTTGAATTATAGTTTTCTGCTTGTGCCATGTATAACAGCCGTAACTGTGTAGCTCTGAAATACCCCTTTAAATCAGGTAATCCCAAACCTCCTTGTTCTATTGGAAGGATCAATGTATCCCACTTGACTCTTGCCCTGTTCGCCTCCCAGATAAAGTCCTTCAACTCTTTATTAACTGCTGTCCACAACATCTCCTCTGGTTGGGACACCACCGGTGACATTTTTCTGTATATATCAAATAACTCTGACCTTAACAATATAGGTTCTATTAGCCAGTCAATTATCAATCACACAGGCTATGTATGGGTATGGATAATGTTGAAGTGGGAGAGTTTGTGAATAATCCCAGCATGGGGAATAGTCTCAAAGGTCTTGGCAAGGTCCAGATAAGCAATGTGGACTGTATGACCCTTATCCATGACCTCAGTAATCCTTTAAAAGACCTCAACCAGGTTGAACAGGCATGATCTGCCTTTTACAAAGCTAAATTTGTGAGTATCTGGGAAAATAAGGTCACTTATATCACTGCTTATTAGTTCAGCTAGAATATGTTTCATAGCCTTGCAATTAATACTAGTGAGACTAATAGTCCTGTGATATCCAGGATTGGTAAAGGGACCACAACTGACATTCTCCACATCTTGGGACTTAACCAGTTGACAGACTCAGGTTGAAGAGTTAGTGGAGGGGTTTTGCTAACTGAGGCTTTACACTTCTCAATAGACTTCTAGGGCTATTGTCAAGTAAGTGCTAAAAGGACTTGGTATAAATTGATCTTGGGGGGGGTGT
Source organism: Protopterus annectens (assembly GCF_019279795.1). Taxonomy (NCBI): domain Eukaryota; kingdom Metazoa; phylum Chordata; order Ceratodontiformes; family Protopteridae; genus Protopterus; species Protopterus annectens. The sequence goes on along the minus strand of NC_056727.1, from coordinate 532,803,885 downwards.
AAAGTCAATTTGAGGGGACAGAATAGAGAGTGAGTGGAATGAAGTTAGAAGAGAACTTGTATGCAAAAATATTAGTAGTGTCCTTGGGGTCAGAGAAGGCGATACCACTGGAGATAAGCTCAGCACAGAACTGTAGATTACTTCCAAGTTTCCTATTATAGCTGAAGAAAGCTTTATGATTATCTTTTACGTTAGCTGCAATCATAAGTTCATAGTTTGCCTTGCATTTACTAATGATATGTTTGAGAGACTTATCAATTATAAATCCCTTTTAAAATTATGAAATGGCCCTATTTTAGTGATGGCCAAAAGTGTATTGTTTTTATTATAGAGTTTATTGATATGGTAGTTCTACAATATGGGTTTAGTTTTAAGGTACAGGTACAATCAGTGCATCTACCAATGAGGCAGTAGAATTTAGAGGACTAGGCAATAGCCAAAGGTACAAGGTTTGCTGCGGAGCTACACCATTTGTGATTATCAATGAGATCAGTTAATAGTAAGTAATTGGTTTTGGAGTAATCCCTGAAGGTAGAGGAGTTAGTAGGGGTCACAAAGTAGGCATTCATAGATACTGCTTCATGATCAGATTTCATAAGGGAAAGAGTAACAAGTAGAGTGATGAAGCTGGGATAAATGTTTGTAAGGACCAGATCAAAAACATTAACACTTTTGATGGGTAGAGGGAGAATTTGGTAAATGCACTGGCATTTATAAAATGCATATCTGGGCATATTTTTTTGCAGTGAATATTTGCCATTTTATTAGCAGATAGCTGAAGTCACATATAAGAAAATTGTTTATTTTGACTGTTAACTTTTCTAACTGGTTATGGTATTTTGCATGCTCTGAAGGGGTCATAGATGTGGATCTATAAATGGCTATAATATGATAATTTTATTGAGAGTATCTAGGACTTCAACCAATTCTACATTTGTACCATATAAAATCTGACTAGAGACAATGGGGTTATGAATAAATACTGATACTCCCTCACAGTTACTGGAGGATCTGAATGCATGACTAGCATTGTAGCCCGGAATGCAGGGAGTAACACTATTACAATGGAACCAGGTTTCTATATTAACACAAATGCTATCATGTTCAAGGTTAAGGAAAGTGTTAAGTTAAGAGATATTTCTGTTTAGTCTTCTGGTATTCAGTAATGCTACCTTGATATTATCCAGATTGGAGCTAGCCTGTGTAAGTGATTTATTACTGTTTTTCCTGCATTTCTGTGTACTTTGTAACCTAAAAAACAAAAAAACCAAAAAAAATCCTTGTTTTCCCGCCTTTCTCGACTAGTTTAGACCAGTATACAGGCTTTGCTGTATTCTGGACTGTGGTGTAGTTCCTGTGTTGTCCATTGCCTTACTTGGATAGAAGGAAGTTTCTTTGCTCACCAGTGGGAGTGGGGAGCCTTGAGCAGCCTATCTGTCCCTGAAGGAGTGACCTCAGCACAAGAGCTTGTAGTAATTGGTCATTTTGGACCATTTCCAACTCTTTTGAAGTTCCCTGTTTAAAATCCGCGTTTGCGCGGCTTTGCACGATTGTCAGCGCCGGTTAAACAGGCTTAAAGTATTCCTGGCTCCGTCAAGTCTGCACTTCAATTTTTCCCTTAAGAATGCTCTACTTTCAACAAAATCAGTCTATTCGCTTTATCATAAGCCTAGCACTTGCTCATAAAACCTTTCTTTTAAGTGAAGCACCCTTAAACTAACGTAAGCACTACATCCACCTACAACCCATGCTAATACCCACTTCCCTTCAAAGTCCTCTCTCTGACCCAGTTACACATCACCCCCTTATACTATTCTGGCATGTCGAGTGGTATATTACTGACATCCTCTCCAGTTCAGCTGGTTAATCTGGGAATCCTGAGACAATGTTACAATTGTCTCATGTACACAGACAACCCTCTCCTCCTCCCAACAAACACAAACACATGTGAGAGATGCAACTATATAGCCAAACTGGAGGCTGAACTCTCTCAACACAGGATTAGCAAGACCAGACAGGAGGAGAAGGTAACCACACACACAACAAACCCAGTCTCACAAAAACCAACCACAACTGCAAACCAAACACATAGTAACACAAAGACATACTCGGAGGCTCTAATAAAAAACTTACCGAAACAACAGAGGCTCCCAAAGCAGACATCCAAGAAAACACCACCTCAAAACTCTGCACAAGCAACACATAGTACACAAAGTCAGTGTGCCAAACAATCACAGCCCTTAAGGTGAAACACCATGCCTGATACACTAGTAATAGGTGACTCTATAGTCAGACACACTGACATCCCGCTTACCAGGCTGAACAAAGAGAGGGTAATGGTGAGCTGCCTGTCAGGAGCTAGGATCTGCCACATAACACAAGCACTCAGGTCACTCAAAAGCAAGTACAAATATGACTCCGTCATTGTCCATGCCGGTGTGAATGACCTGAGATGTACCTCCTTGGACTACATGAAAAGAGACATAGAGGAGCTCTCTGATTATGTAGCCCAGGCCGGTATGACCCTGACCCTGGAGCAACATCTTGCCCTCACCAAGAATGATGCCACAATACAAAGACAAGATGATCAGCTTTAATAATTGGCTCAATTACTGGTGTCATTCTAGGGGGATCCAATGTCTGTCTGCTTGGGATGACATGCTGGACAAGCCACGCTGCTTCGCAAGGGACGGCTTGCACCTGTCACCACTGGGCTTCCGGATATTGGCTAAGGCTCTTGCCACCCCCATAGTGCCTTTTTTAGGCAAGGCTCAAAAGACAAACCCACCACCTTAGAAAACAATAAAGGAAAAAAACTAAGGGTAATGCTGCTCAACGCCAGAAGTCTAAATCTCAAGATGCAGGCTCTCGAAGCACTCCTCAGTATGGAGAGCATCGATGTCTGTGCAGTAACTGAAACCTGGTTCAAGGCGCCTGAGAGCACCCCAGCCCTACCAGGTTATACCTCGTATCATGCATTTCGGCCCTAACACCTGGGCCAAACCACAAAAGGAGGGGGAGTGTACATATTCATTAAAGACACCCACACCTCCAGGTTAGTGGCAACGCACGAAGCATCGGAGACCATCCATGTGAAACTAACCATAGGCGAAACTGCTATACAACTTATAGCATGCTACAGACCACCTTCGCAATCTCAGGAACTCCATTCAGCCTTCCTGAAGACACTGTCTCAACAAATACCATCATATTGGGAGACTTCAACTACCCAAACATAGACTGGGTGCATTACTCAAGCCCCAACACCCTAGCCCAAAGGTTCCTGGAATTCATCAACTCAAAATGCGATGGAACAACTAGTTACCTCCCTCACAAGGGGAAATAATATACTTGACCTGATCATCACAAACATGGGGACAAAATGCTCAACACCGGAAGTATACCCCTCACTAGTGAGATCAGACCATAAACTAATAACCCAAGATATTCATATCCCACCTCCACCCCTAGCACAAAAGACCACAGTGAAAAACTTCTCAAAAGCTGACTTTACACTCCTTAGGACTGAAATCGTATCCTTCAAGCCCCCTGGGCCAGTGGAAACCACATCCCACACTGATGAATCATTCACTAATGCTTTCTACGGGCATCTCCAAGAATGCATGGATCATGCAATCCCAAATAAAACCAAGACCCTTTCCACCAAAGGCAGGCATCCTATCTGGTGGACCCCAGCCATAAACAAACTTTATAACAAGAGAAGGAAGCTACTGCAAGACAGAGCAAAATCCCATAAAGGGAAGGCATCCCTGATCAGCACTAGCAAAAAACGACGTTCGCTAATAAAATCCTCAAAGGCTAACTTCGAGAGAAAAATCGCTAAGGACACTAAAGATAATCACAAGGCCTTCTTCAGTTATGTTAGAAACCTGGGCGGAAACCCTCAGATATGCGCAGAGTTAGTTCATAACGGCAAAAAATACACTGAACCCACAGATATTGCCAACATACTGGCAGACAGGTTCAGTGCAAATTTCTCCCCTCCCTCTCCCCCAAAAGATGAAATAAATATCTCAACTGAAGGCAAACTCCCTGAAATCTCAGATGTCCAGGTGAGAGCTGCCCTCAGCAAAGCTAAAAACAGCATCCATGGGACCTGATGGTGTGCCGGGTTGCGTGCTACGTGAACTCCTAGGGGAGCTAAACCCGCACGTAAGAACGCTGTTTAATCTTAGCCTTGCTACAGGATACATCCCTGAACACTGGCGTACAGCTACAGTGGTCCCACTCCACAAAGGTGGCACCTCTACAGACCCTGGAATCTACCGCCCCATAAGCTTGACCAGCCTGGTCTGCAAAGCTATGGAAAGGATCATTATGGAACTCATAAACAAAGACATCGGGGACCTACAGACAATTGACCCTACCCAGTTCGGCTTTGTAAAAGGCAGATCCTGTCTTTTAAACCTGGTGGACTTTTTTGAAACAGTCACTAGAGCCATCGATGAAGGCAAAGCAGTTCATACAGCCTACCTGGATCTGGCAAAAGCCTTCGACACAATACCCCACTCAGGCATCATAGATAAGCTCAACAGCTTAAATGTAAACCCGTTTGTCACAAGATGGGTTGCAAACTGACTAAAGGACAGAACCCACAAAGTCAGAATAGCTGGAGCTATGTCAGACTCTAAGCCAGTCACAAGTGGAGTCCCACAGGCTCTGTCTTGGGACCCCTCTTGTTCGGCATTTATTTCTCAGATGTGCAGGCAAACATAGGGGGGTTGTGGCTGACAAAGTTCGCAGACGACTGCAGACTAGGCACCATAGTCGACACACCAGCTGACACATGCATCCTCCAGAAGGGCCTCAAGAAACAGACGACTGGTGCCAGAGTCATGGCCTTAAACTAAATCCCAAAAAATGTATAGTCATCCCCTTTGGAAAAAACAAAGTACCCACAAATTACCACATAGGTGGTAATTCATTAAGTATGGAAAAAGTAATCAGAGACCTGGGGACCCAAGTTGACAGTGACCTGTCATTTGACACCCACATCACCAAAGTGGTTAGAAAGACCTTCTACCTTGCCCACCTTATCATGAAGGGATTCACATCCAGATCAAAGGATGTCATTGTACCCTTATATTCCTCCCTTATCAGGCCTATGATTGAGTACAATGCCCCATTTGGTATGTACCTCACCCGGTACCTGCAGCAGCTGGAGAGACCCCAAAAGTACCTTACCAAGAGGATCAAGGGTCCCCAGCATATGTCATATGCTGCCAGACTGAAAAAGCTCCAGCTCTATTTAGTAGCATACTGCCTGCTCAGAGGTGACCTGTGCCTTACGTACAAGGCCATGTCCAATTCAGAATTAATGGACATGCTCCACCTCAAAAAATCCAAATCAATCAGAGCCACGAGAGCTAAAGATCTAAACCTCAGCACAAATATGAATAGGACATGCTGGAGGGACAGATTCATAACCCAGAGGCTTCCCACACTTTGGAACAGGATACCTGTCCATGTTAGGCAGAGCCCCTCACTGACTCTCTTCAAGAGAAATCTGGACGAATGGATGGGTGATCGTAGGGTTACCCCGGGGGTCATCTCTGTGTCATTGCTAGATAGAGGCACAGTAAACTAAATTTAATTTAAATTGTACACTTTTGCATCATTACATGGGGTGGCGAAAGCCACATACACTTTGGCTAGGCTTATAAATGCCCTGGGGCAGATAGCCTAGTACTATACTATGAAACTATGAAACTATGAAACTATGTTATGATTTATTATTAGAATATTAGATTTTCTCTTAAGTAGGCCAGTATTGGTTCTAGGTTGATTCTGGTGATTTGTAGGACTAGTTATTGGATCTGGGTTGGGGTTGATATCACCACTGCATAGCAGGTGAGAGGCAATGTTTATAATGGTTTGTAGGTATTTGGACAAGGCTAAGTGACATTGTAGGGATACCCTAGATTTGATTTGATAATGGAGGAGTTTGTAGGGGTGTAGGCCATAGGTGGTGTGGTTAAAGAGTGAGGGTGAGATGAGTAAGGGGTAGTTAATGAATGCTGGAAGTGAGGTTGAGGTGGGGTTACTTATGTCGGGGATTGTAATGTTGTTCAAGTAGGGTGAGGTTAGATGGGCTGTGATGGTGAGTGCTAGTGTTAGAACTATTTGATGGGAGTATATGTTTTGTTTGTTAGATGTAGTGGGACTGTATAGAGATAAACCTGTGGAATGTGTAGGGGTCCTGATAGTATACATGTAGGATGGATTGTAGCAACTTTGTGAGTGAGGAGGTACTATGTGTAGATTGTGTAATATGAGAGCAAAGGAGTGGGAGGGGTGATGGTTGTTTGTGTGATTGGTTAGGTATAAAGGAAATGAGCTAGGGGTGGGTGGGAATGGGGGTAGGGTAGGGGAGGGAAGCGGGCAGAGCCCTACCTAGGAGATAAGAGCTGGAATAAAAGTATCAGGAGTCTGACTAAGTAATGAAGGTAAGCAGCATTGTACTTTAATGGCAGGGATTATGCCACTATTTATTCACAGTGAATGGAAAAATAACTGCTGTGAAGGGACTTGGGTGACTTTACAGTAGACAGAAACATTGGAGAATTTAAATAACTGTAGAGCACTGTCCTGCTTACAAGATGAGCTGCTTAACTGGGCCATGATTCAGTTATTTGGTGGTGTTCTGACAGTTAATGACAGTTCATTACAATGGCAGGGATTGGAAGAAGGGGGAAAAAGACCTTGCAAGTGTGCGCACCTGCCAATATAATAAAATTAGGTAATAGCACTAACAACTAGATGCAGAAATTAGTTAACAGGGAATACACCTACATAAGACTATTTCAGAGAATAAAAGTCCCTGTAGTGAGTCCTTTTGCCTTCATTTGTTTGCAGGATAATTTTCAGAAATTCCTCACTTGGGGGGGGGACAGCCACGAGTGAAGTAGAGCTAGAGCTGTATGAAAAAGGAGACAAAAAGAGATGTAACAAAGTCTTGTTGTGGGTAGGCATCAGTAAAAAATTAATATGAGCAAAGTATTGGCTTGGGGGAAGCTGTGGGTGCATGTGCGTGGAGAAGGTGGAAGGTAAGGATATACTATACTATTATAAGGTAAGGTACATGCCAGGTAAGTGAGTACAACATTAGTTCACACTTGTGACCAGGCGTAACCTACAGGATAACAATAAAGATTCAGGCAGTCTATCCGTTAAATACCAGTAGCCACAGTGGGAAATGCTGAATAGTTCACAGAGTTAGTATTGCCTAGTAAATGCAATATATGTTGAAAGTACATCATAGTGTTAGCAAGCATGTGAGGGTGTTCAGGTAATACGTGTCCCAAAGATTGACGATAAGTTCTACAAAATAGTTACAATAATCCAATAAATGCACTCTACATATGTGTAAATACATTCAGCACAATGCTCACATGCTGAGGCAAAGGTTCAAACAGTCCACAGTAAAATTGCAGCAATAACACAGAGGCAGTACTTTCAAACAAAAACTAAGCAAATATATAAATCAAAAATACCTGCATACTATGCAAAATACATTCAACACAATCCTCACATGCTGAAGCAAAGGTTAAAACAGTGCACAGTAAAATTGCAGCAATAACACAGAGGCAGTGCTTTCAAACAAAAACTAAGCAAATGCATAAACTAAAAAAATAACAAAAGTGACCTTAGGTGAAGCAATAAAGCCCAATGGACGATCAACAGACTTAACAAACGGAATTTATTAAACCAAGCAAAAACACTTTACATTAGCACCACATATATATGTTTTCGTTTCAACAAACTTTCTCAGATGTTGGATGACGATATTAAAACCAGTTTATATAACCTAGTTAATTGAATAATTGAACATTTCATTAAACACCTTAAAACCTTTAAAAGACAAAGGAATCTGTATTTCTAGAGAGTAGAAATATTGTGTTGGAGGGTAAAAAGTTTAGCAATTGTGACTCAAAAGGACTGGTGTTTTTAGCACTACGCAGGGCATGTCAGGCTTTTTATGTGGGAAAAACAGAGAGGAAATTGAGGAGGAGAATATACGAGCATTTGTATGACATTCAAGTAAAAAAGGAGACCAATGCTTTGTATAAACACAAAAGAGAGTGTCCCAATGCCTGTTATATAGTCTTTGTTATTGAAATGGTTAATATGGATGGAAGAGGTGGCCTTTGGGAAGAGACAATTGAGTATAGAGAACTTTGGTGGCAGGTCATATTGCAGGCAAATAAACCACCTGGTTTCAATGAGAATATTTCATTAATTCTCTTGCTTAAGCTTAGAGCAGCTGCACTGTAATGGTTAACACAAGCACAAATTTATAATAATTTATCATTCTTGATGTGTTTTTTATTCTTGATAAATTATAGTATTTTCTAAGATTGCATCTTTTATATTTTTATGGTTTAGTTTCTATATATATATATATATATATATATATATATATATATATATATATATATATATATATATGTTTACAACTTTTTTCTCTTAAACATTTGTACAAGAAAATTCATTCTTGGGAATGACCACAAGATGGTGCTATAACACAACAAAATAGGAAAGTAACTAGCATTTGGATGGTTATTTTATTTACTGATTATAAAAAGATTTTTAATAACTTTTTAACAGATTTAGGGTAGAACTCCATTATTACTATTTTTCTAATGAATTGTTTATCTTTATAGAATGTCTTAAAGTATGTCTTTTTATGTCTTGTGAACCACACAATTTGTCTTTTAAAAGTTTTAAGGTGTGTAATGAAATGTTCAATTATTCAATTAACTAGGTTATATAAACTGGTTTTAATATCGTCATCCCACATCTGAGGAAGTTTGTTGAAATTAAAACGTATATATGTGGCATTAATGTAAAGTGTTTTTGCTTGGTTTAATAAATTCCGTTTAAGTCTGTTGATCTTCCATTGGGCTTTATTGCTTTGCCTAAGGTCACTTTTGTTGGTTTCGTGGTGGTTTTTTTTGTGACCTTGTGGCTATATTTTATAAACTAAAAAATACCAACATGTGTGCACACCTCTCCGGAGACCTGGTGGGGAGAGGCAGTTGAAGCAGCAGAGCCTGGATTATTTTAATAATGGTGCTGCAGTTTAGATGTATCTAATGTAGCCTTCCAGAGGAAGAGGAGGGTGTGGGGGAGGGGAGGATATCCAATGGGGGATGGTAGTGAAACCTGATCTAGAGCCCTACTTAGGAGATAAGAGCTGAAAAAAAATACTATATATACTTTATACCTAACCTCTTCAGTTTGTCAACAATGCCCAAGTGCAGTACTGTGTCAAATGTGTTTTCCGGGTCAAGGTAGACAGTGTGAACCATTTTGCCCTCATCCATTGTTTTGGTGACCTTCCCAAAGAAAACCACCAGGATGAGTAGGCATGACCTGCCCTTGATGAAACCAAACTGGGTTGAGTTCAGTGTTTGGAGGTTTCCTATATCATTATTGATCATTTCCATGATAATGGAAATCATACGGCTTTGCATATGAGATTAGTGAGACTTAGGGGTCTGTAGTTTCCAGGGCCTATAGATGGCGTACCTTTGGGCAGCGGGATGACTGTTGCTGTTTTCTATTCATAAGGCATGAAACCTGTTTGGAGGCTAGAGTTAAATAGCAATTCAAGAAGACCTGATAGGTTATGTTTCATGCTACTTAGAAGGCATCCTGGGATATTTTCTAGGCACATTGATACAGTGTTCTTGGCCTTAGAGAGAGCATTGAGGACCTGCTCCCTAGTGATAGTTGGAAGGGAGTTATACTTGACGGTATTTCCTGAAGTGAGGTTGAGGGAGAGAAAGGGATTCAATTAGAGATGTATTTGTCTGCTAGTAGGTTTGCTGTATCTTGTGGCCCAGTACAGGTGGCTCCATTAACAATAAGCTCTGCATATAATTATGTACAGCCTTTGATGTTGCAAGCGTAGCTAAAGAATACCTTATGGTGGTCCTTTGCCTGGGAGGCCAAATTTATCTCAAATTTGGCTTTGGTAGACTTTGTTTGTCCTCTGAGTTGTTTTAGTTTGATGAGAGTGCTTTTATCCTGCTGGATGCTGCACCTCCTACTTTTTGCCATGGTTTTCTTCTTCTGTTATGAAGCCTGTTGATGCTGTGATTCCACCAGGGTGGCTTATTTTTTGAGTTAGTTCTGTACTTCTTCCTGGAGGGTACAGCTGATTCTATGCAACTTTTAACATGCTTGCATAGGGATTCTGTAAAATGTTCTGCATAAGCAGCAGTGTTCTCAGGGTTTATGGGAGGTTGAAATTTTGTCATGTTATCACTTAATAGTAGGAAGTTACCTTAAACTAATTCTGGTACATTCCAGGGTTAGTTTGGATTTCAGGGTTTATTTTTAGTTTGAAGGAGACCATTTGGGGGGGGGGGGGTGCAACATTCTTCCATATTAGTGAGGACTAGATCTTGTATGTTTCTCCACTGGTGGCTGTATTGATAATCTGGTCCAGGGAGTTTGAGTTTACAAAATCCAGGAATCTCTGTGACTCCACTTTTGCTATCAAGTATGATTCTCAGTTAATAGTAGGGTAATTAAAGTTGCCCATGAATATGGTATTAGGTTGGATGGTGAGTGTTTTCAATAAGTTTAAATACATGTTTTAAGTTTCTGGTTCACAGAGGGGGACCTATAGCTAACAAGAAAATGGTATGGGATATTGCCTATGGTTATTTGAAAGTGGAGAAGCATTGTCCTGTTTGAACAGCCTTGAGGTAGATTCATTTTTGATGTAAACTGAGACACCTACACCTTTAGTCCCTGTCTGTGTAGGAACCAGTCTAAAATGTATGGAAGGTGTTATAGCACTGTCAATGTGCTCTCCATGGCTTTAAACCATGTCTCAGTAACTGCACAGATGTCAGTATTCTCTAAGGTGAAGAGAGCTTGTTAGGAGTGGAGTTTCTTGTTTAGACTCCTATAATTGAGCAGTAATACCATTAGATTTTCTTGGTTTTGATTTACTATGTCGGAAGTACTTTCAGTTTGGCATTGCCTAAAAAAGACACTATGTTTTAGATAATGTTCAAAAGCTTAGAGGGGAGAGGAACAGACCAGCCATGACAATGCAGCATGGTCCGTTGACCATCTCTTTCCATGCTGACAAATACTGACCCCCTTAGAATGACACCAGAAACAAAGCCAGTTATTAAAGTCAGTCATCTTCTGTTCATATTATGACAGCATACTTGTAGAAGGTAAAATGCTGATTAATGCGAGGCTCATACCAGCCTGGGGCACATATTCTGAGAGCTCCATGATGTCTCTCTTCAAATAGTCTAAGGAGGTATGTCTCAAGTTATTTACCACCACATGGTTTATGACTGAGTCATATTTGTACTTGTGGTCCAGTCACCTGAATGGTGTTAAGGAATCCTTAACATCATGAAAAAGATGGACACCACGTCTATTGGCACTAAAAACTGGGAACAACTGCAGACCCCGTGGCCAATAAAAGAAGGAGTTAGAATATGACAGAGGAAGTGGTCAACGTTGCAACTTAGGGGAAAGCATTTTGACAGGTAATAAATTTGCCCCACTTTTCTCCCAGGATAAAGACATGGGCAACCACTCGGGGGTTCAACCTTTTTGGCCCAGAGACTGAAACGTCTAAAGTGAAGTCAATGAAAGCAACATGGAGAGAAAAGAGAACTCCTGCTCCTTCAAAAAACATGGAGAGCAGCCAGATCTTACCAGGAGACTGAATCTCACTACCACTCACTCAAAGAAGAATCATAATATCTAACTAACCAACCTGTAAAGGCAGTTTCTTTGCTGTCTTTGTGTTTATCTTTTGGTTCAGGGTTCCTAGTCACAAAGGAGAAGGTCAGTAGGAGGGCCACAGCCAGGACAGTGACATGACATTCATTTAACATGCTGATCCTGTCAGAGCACTCAAGACTTATACTGGAAGAATAACATAAGCGATTACCAAAGGTTATGAATGGCGTCAGGTTTTACTATTGTTTGTGTTAAGATTGTATAGAGTGACGTTATATAGCAGTCCTTTAAGACCGATAACCAATATGACCTGCTATGTATTGCTTTATTTTGCCTTTCATGATCAGAGTATGCATACCTGAAGGCCACAGTTACTATAATATACACTACTAAGATAACTACATACAAGATTTTACTGCTGAGCAGTGTAAAATAAGTTGCCCAAAGTAAAGTTCATTATCTAGAAATCTATCTGCCATAATAGGGCATTTACTACAAGTTGAAATTAGATTGTTGAGTTTTTTTAATATAGAGCAGCTTGTGTTATGACAAAAAATAATTATACTAAGATCTACTATATGCTAGATAACATGGAATGGGGAGACATATAATGGTTTATAGTTCATTGCCAGTGATTCTGACCTTTAAAAATTCCTAGAACTTTTAGCCGACTCAAGTGTAAATATTCAAAACTTACCAGTCAATTCAATTAATCCACCAAATGGTAAAGTAAAGGGGGATAGGTTTTACCATAGCCATTTTTCATTCTCCTTAGGGATTACTGGAGCTAATCACATTCCATTATTTTTACCCTAAATATAAGAGGTATGTCTATACAATACAAATGCCATGAGTTTTTTAACTTTTTGAAGACAACTAAAGCTAAATGGTATACTGTCATAAAAGAAAAATTTAAAATAAAGAAAAACAGACTTGCTAACCCATTGGCAGGGATGGGGAGTGATTAGCTCAATAAGCACAGCAGCAAGAAGAGGAATTTGTATACTGATTCATGAGTCTTTAGGTTGGTCCAAGATATCTGAAGCAATGGATACACAGGGTAGATTAGGTATTTTGATTATAAATCACCAGTCTCGACATTCTACTAGGCAATTTTTATAGAGCTAATACAGATGACACAGGACCCCTACTCAGTTTTTTTTTAGCAAAGTTACACAACTCAAACACAATTGAGCTGCAATTGTTATGTGGCTGGATTTCAATACAGTGTTAGAACCTAGTTTAGATAGATTACCTCTCAGCTCTAACAGAGTAAGGTATCCATGATCTTAAATTCATATATGGAGGGATTAGACATTATAGACCCCTGGAGAACCTTGACCCCTTCCATAAATGAATACACCTATACAACACTCAACTAAGGTATGGCAGTAGGACTGATTTTTGGCTCCTATCCAGATCTCTCCTCAATACTATACTCCATATTCAAAGTTTGCCCATGGTATGGTCTAACCATGCCACCACAGAATTAAAACTCCAGTTTAAAAACACGTATAGTACTCCACCAGTATGGAGGTTAGATCTCCTATTACTTCAATCTATTTCATGTAAGCAAGAGTTAGAACAAAGTATTATACATAGTGGGAGTCTAATAAGGAATACGATATTCAGATATGGGTTAAATAGGGAATGTTCAAACGTATAGTTAAACAAAAAGCAATCAGACTGAATAGAAATGAAATTTATATGAGACAATGCAAAATACAATTAACAGAAAAGGAAGTAAGAAAGGGGGGAGGATTTATAAAAAATAAATGCAAGAACAAACTTCTTAATACCAGAATATTGGCAGAAAGAAGAAAACAGGAATTGGCACTATACAGGTTTACAGGAAACGTAGGAGAGATATAAAACATTCTACTGGGCCCAAAGGATAACCTCACAGAAATTAATAGTCAAGAAATTAGTGGATAGACATAAAGAAGTCCACATTACTGCACTGCTCAAAGATGATTTAACAGTCATCTCCAACCCCAATGAGATAAATTATATTTTAATTACTCACTATATCAGACATGGGAACAGAGTATATCAGGTGTCTGGGAAGCATGAAGCTACTCTCCTAGCTAACTTGCAGGTGAATAAACTTATAAAGGAAGGCAGTACAGTATAGCACAGTATAGTACTGGCCCAACCCATCTCTAGTTCCAAAATTTCAAAATCCATCTCTGCCCTGTCACCTGAGAAAGCCCCTGGTTTAGATGGGTTAGCACCAGAGTTTTATGCAAACACCTCCTCCTCCCACATTTAAAAAGCTTTTTTCAAAGAATGTGAGATAACCCAGGGATTCCCATCAGATTCATTAATTGCCAAAGTTTTAATGTTCCATAAGCCTAATAAAGATCCTATGTTACCACAAAGTTATAGACTAATTTCTTTTCTTTAGTTGGAAATTAAGATTTATGGAAAGATCTTAGCTAAAAAATTAAAAGATCTCTTACCCAAAATTATATCAAGCCACCAACAAGGGTTTATCAAGTACAGAACAGGCAGTGTTGACCTAGTTAGACTATGGTTGATAATACTCAGTCAATGCTGGCAGCAGAACATTAATGTGGCTACTATTTAATTGATTTCAAAAAAGCATTTGACTTAGTAGAATGGGATTTCATGTTGTTTCTTCTTCAGTTACTATAATTCCCCCTTTCCTTTATAAATAAATATAAACTTATTTTACAGGTTCATAAGCTGGAATTGATTCCAATGGAATTATATCAAATTCACATGAGCTAAGTAGAGGAATGAGATAAGGATGTCCCCGTCTGCACTGTTGTTTATCATGGTGACCAAAGTCTGCATCCAATACTTAACCAAATGCCTAAATCTCATAAGAATAAAGGGCTCCCTTCACTCTGGAATAAAATCCCAGTCCAGGTTAGGCAGAGTCCCTCATTGACTCTCTTCAAGAGGAATCTTGATGAGTGAATGGGAGATCGTAGGTTTACTCTGGGTATCACTTCTGTGTCACTGTTAGACAGAGGCACAGTATACTAACCTCGAAAAAGGGCATAGCAAAATTAATTTAAAATGGGTGGCGAAAGCCAAACACACTGTGGCTAGGCTTATAAATGCCCTAGGGCAGATAGCCTAGTATGAACCTATGAACCTATAAATACTATGAGAGGTCCTGCTTCAACTTGGTTTGCTGATGATTCTGTGGTGTGGATAACTAAGCCTACAAACCATTTTGATAAAAATCATGCAATGTTTCAAACACTTGGGTAACTATACAAGGTTAGAGATAAAAGCACATAAAACAAGTAATATTCTCATTGTAAAAAAATAACTCTAGAAAATCTTAACACTTTCCAACAGTCAAGGAAGTGGCAACCGAGTTTAGAATGCATGTATTTATGAATCAAGATGACTTACAACCTAGCCCAAATTGTGAACATAAATGGGAAAATCTTGTTAGATATAGTATAAAATAAGCCATTGTTTGGAAAAAAGACATTTCAACTACTCTTTATGGAAGTACAAATGATTAAGATGTCTGTCCTTCCAAAAGTTCTATATTTGATGCAACACTTACCCCATTGGTATCTATCACAATGTAATACAAAAATTCAAGCTCTGATAGCTAGGTTCATCTGGGATGGAACACATCCACTAATAAGTAGACATAATCTATTTGCCCCTAAGCAATGGGAAGGGGAGTCCAAACCTGAAAAAAATATAATGAATCAGTTATAAAAAAGCCAATGTCTATGACCTAGACTTCAATCCAGACTGAACTTGTTGCCAGTAGAAATACGATTAGTACGCTTCCAAGATGAAAGCATGATCGCTCACAGTTCCAATATGGTTTTGGACCCAGGTATATGGGAGACGTTGGTGGAGAACAACGAGTTCAAATGGCATCAAGCCTATGAACAAAGCATTTTATGGCAATACTGGTGAAAAACTTTTTTTTTAATATCCATAATAAAATATCAAAATGGACCAATTGGTTCAAGGCATGTATTCATTTTCTTGATATTTGGGACACAGGCAAAGGAATGCTGAAGGATTATAATGAGATAAAAGGACACTTTTAAAATCAGAAATTAATATGTTGGTAATATCTGCAACAGTATAGTTTCCTAGGCAGGGAAGGTAGAGATTATACCATCCTTCAAGACACGTATTATGAGATAATTAGGAAACAGAAGTTAAGTACCAATACTTATAAAGGAGGATTACGAACAAAGGTGTTTTATAAGGAGGATATAGAGACACTTCCCACACACCTGTCAGGCTGTTACAGACAAATGGAATACCATGTGTCATGACCTCCATATTTCGCTGTATGATTGGAGGTCAGTACAATTCAAACTAATGAATAACCTCCCTAATGAATAACCACTGAAACATTCATCAATTTACTTGCATTAAACTTTTATACAAATGGCACAATTCTCCAGTGAAAGGTGTATATCTTCATCTAATTCCTGCTGGCATTGTAATACTACGAGGCTGATTATTATCATATGATTTGAACAATACCATATCACCCTAACTTCTGGCTGTTTGGAATTACAAAAAACACAAACCAACACCGAAGAGAGGTGGAAAGCCAATAAATATCCAGTAATAGTCCAAAAAGATGCAGTGGAATCCACAAAACTCGAAGTTTCAAAAAACAGGTTTATTGTAAACGCCAGTAAAACACCTTGATGCTCGTTTTCGTTACTCCAGTAACTTCATCAGACAATGAATCAACAAATTCATCTCCTTAAGTACAAACATCCATTACCTAATTAATACAATAATTAAAACTTAAAGAAAACCTGCTGAATTTTCTTTACCAGTTAAAAACTTGCATAAAAACAATTTATATTATATAATTAATATGTAAATTTCTAGATACATAATTCAAGGGAATTTTTGTTGTTTGTTTTTAGAAAAACTAAAGTATTCTTGATAGCCCCACCATCTAAATAGAAATAGCTTTCAATTTTAATATTGGTTTGATGGATATATAATCATTAAGTCCAGGTTCCTTATTTGCCTCCAGGTAGATTTGCCAGTGTGTTTCCCTCTGTTCTAAAATAGTTTGCCATGGTCCTCCCCTGGGATCCAACTGAACACTATCCAGAACAAAAAACAAAAATTTGGCTTTGGGACATGTGTATGTGTGTTTGAACAAGGCGTTAGTAGTATTCCCTTTTTGTATATCATAATTGTGTTCATATATTCTGCGTTTTAAAGACCGCTCCGTCTTGCCCACATAGTATGCCGGGCATAAAATGCACTTAGCCAGATACACAACCCTTTGGCTGTTGCAGTTGTAAAATCCTTTGGCTCTGATGGTCATGTTTTTAGCTGCCAAAAATACTTCCTCTATATGTGCAATATGTGAGCACTGGGCAGGATCCACATTTGTAAGTGCCCTTTCTAGATCTGTGGGAATAGGATTGAAAGGGCGTCTTTTCTAGTATATTCTTGATACTGCTGCCTTTACGGAAAACTGCCTTCATGTCCCTGCCATGCAAATTTCCCAAATCAGTGATCTCTGTGAAGGTTTCCCATTCTCTTCTGATTATATCTCTTATTTTACTGGAATTGGCACTGTATTGTGTAATAAAAGCTTGATTGTATTCCGCCTGTAGTATCTGTGGAGTCTGTACTTCCTCCCCATGTGTCAATCCCAGAATTGGTCTGAACCTACCTGTTCTTTCTTTTCTGACCTGTTCATAAATATTATATATCATATCTCTAGGATACCCTCTGTCCTGGAATAAAAGACTGAGGTTCTCACACTCCTTCAGAAACTCCTCTTCATTGGATGTCATTCTGGAGATTCTGACAAACTGGCCCTTGACAATCCCTTTCTTTTGATATACTGGATGTGCGCTGTCATAGTGTATATAACTATTAGAAAACGTCGGCTTCCTATATACTGAAGATTCAAATTGATGATCACTGTTGATACTGAGCTTGACATCCAAGTATTCCACCTTTTCCGTGGTGACTTGGTATGTGAAAGTGAGGAAATTGGTAGTGCCAGTTAGGTATTCCATAAAATCTGTAAGTAGACTATCAGATCCTATCCAGAAAATACAAATATCATCTAGGAACATGTAATAGGCCACCCAGTATTTACTGAAGGGGCTATTGAAAACATATTTATTTTCCCAAATGGACAAAATTATGTCCGCATATGTCGGGGCGCAGTTAGCTCCCTCGCTACCCCGGATATCTGTTTATAAAACTCCCCTGAAAAATAAATAAAATTATTATGCAGCACCAATTCCATAAGCTGCAAAATAACAAAATTGTCATTATTGTTAGATGAAGAGTTGGATACAAGTGCTTCCTCTAACCACAGTAATCCAATATCGTGTGGAATAACAGAAAAAAGGTCCACTATATCAATGGTCAGGAACTTAAGATTAGGACTCCAAAGATCAGGCGTAATCTGCCTTAGAAATTCCCATGAGTCTTTCAACATATGTGAAGATCTCGGCCATAGCCTTTTCAATTTGAAATCCAAATATTTGGAAAGTGGGGAAATTTTAGATCCTTGTGCTGCCACTATCGGCCTCATAGGTGAATCTTGTATATTCTTGTGTACTTTGGGTACGCCGAATATAGAAGGCACCCTGGGTTGGGGGTTGTCCAGAAAAACATAAGTACCATAGTCGATAGCTTCCTGGTCCAATAGATCTTTGATGGCCAAATCCATTCTCTGGTAAGCTATATGGATTTCATTGAGGGAAACAGGACTGTACCTAGCTTCATTTTTTAAGATGGTATTCATTTTACCTTCATATAAGAGCTGGTCCATAATTACTGTTCCTCCCCCTTTGTCGGGTTCCATTACTCTAATGTTGGTATTTTGTTGTAACGCGTATAATAATTGTTGTTCAGAGGTGGTCAAGTTGGAAGTGTACCCACCCCTTTTGCAATGGCTCCTGATCTGTTGTTCTATCCTATACTCTAGGTTTTTTAGTTGGGGGTGTAAGGGTGGATTGTATAAACTACTTCTGTGTAATTCAGCACTTGGGTGAACCTCCCCTGGACCTAACAGGTGTATTAGGTTCAGTTTCCTTATGAAGAGCTTGGTGTCTATAATGACCTGAGTTATAGCACTGCTCCTGTTAGGTATGTATTTGAAACCTTTAGTAAAAAGTGTAAAATAAGTATCATTGATGTTAAGTGAACTGTAATTGTATATAGTATATCCCCCTTGTTGACAAAGTGGGCCCTCATAGTTATTATCATCTGGACTAAGTTCAGCATGGCTTATTCCCAAAACTGAACCTGTCCGGGATGTGGATACCTGTTGTTCCTCGTCTTCTCTCTCTGTGGATAACCCTGGGGGGAAAAAGACTGTTGGTACTGTGTTTTACGTTGGTTCCTGATTCTTTCTGATCTCCTGGGGAGTGGTTCTGATCCCTGCTCCTGACCTGTCTCATGCTCATTGTTGTAAGATATATCCCCTATATGTGACACTGGTCGTGTAATGTGATTTCTTCTATCAATACTAGAATGTGGTATAGGGTAAGGGCATCCTGCCTCATATTCCCTTAAATCCCGTTGTAACTTTTTGTATTTTCTCTGTAATATGATTGTACATTTATTATCGACATCCTTCCTAATTTGGTAGTACTTTTTGTTTTCTGATTCAACCTGAAACAACAAGTCCGTAGTAACAGCATTATTGTACTTGTTAATATCTTGGTCTAAATTAGCAATTTCAGATTCATTTCTTTTGATAATGGCTCGTATAATGTCTAACCCGCACTTGTCAAAGGCGGAAATCAAGTCAGAATGAAAGTCACTACCAGCGACGACGTTGTTTGGAATTACCCCACAGGCAGTGTCAAATTTTGTCCCCTGAATGATTATGGACCAGGGTAGTTTGTATATCTCTTCTAGGTTTCTTATTCAAACATTGGAAGTCAGCTCCCCTAGACTGTAAACCCTGTTTCACGAAATTCCTTTCAAGCTTTATGACCTGGTACCCAACAAAGATTAACAAAGATGATTGGTGACAATGGTGGGGTATTTAGTTATTTGCTACGTCAGAAAACAGCAGACTGACAAGATAGGATTTTAAATGTGCTGAAATACATAGTTGATGTGTTAAAATAGAGAATTACGACCAAACCTAAACAACTACCATCTATTAAGTAGTTACATAGAGCTTAGCACTTTAGTTATGTGATTGAACTTAAGAAATTTTCTATATGGAAATAAACAGTTTTGGTTTGAATGTTTCACTTCGCATACGTTAGGTTTAGTATCTGTTTAATGTTACACCACGATAGTTATATCAGTATATCATTCTAAAGAGATCAATATATAACATGGAAGTGGTGTTTTATTTTGATTTAATCAATTTGAGTATAATAGTTCATGGTAAAAGGTCAACAACACTGTTTTTTTTTTGTTACTATATGTTATTAATTAGACAAAAGACGATAAAGGCTACTTGAATTTAAATAAATAAATCTCCTGGTCTCTGCCTGTCCTCCCACACTGTTGCAAAAAACTGAAATTCCATCTCACTAACCATTAGAGGTAGCACAAACCTACAAACATTCAAAGCCTCTCTAAAGGAATTCCTATCCAACACCTGGCTCATCTCTTATTCCATCCCTGGCTAATCTTTAACCTACTTTCCTCCTCCTCCTCAGCTGGTAACCTTATTTTCTGCTTTTCTTTATTTGATTATAATTAAGATATTGTACTGCTGCATCTTCCCCAACAAACTTGCTCTTCCTCCTCATGTATCACTACTGCTGTTACTTGAAGGTATCTGTGGAATGTATCTTATCATTTTGTAGCCTTGATTGCGAATTGTAAATGTTTCTATTGTGTCAAATATATTGAATGCTTATTTATGCAGAGCTTTTCTCCACAGGCTAATGCTGAAAATGGGTCTTAGGCCCAGTCATATTTTCCTGGTAAAAATAGGACAATAAATAAAAAACAATAAATAAATAAATAAACATATTCTGGGTCTGCCCTGCCTTCTCTCAGTAGGCTATGCCTGGTACATCTGAAGTGGGAGATGCCCATGGGGCATCTTCACATGGTGCTCAAACCACCTCAAATGACTCTTCTTAACATGAATGAGCAATGGCTATCCTCTATGGTCTACTGAAATTGCTGAGCTCTTCACTCCATCACTGAGACTGAGTAGCCAAACTGAAAAGGAACCTCATTTTTGCAGCTTTTATCTGCTTTGGCATCCTCCTGGTCATGGCCAAGGGCTTATAACCATATGTAAGGACCACAGTCATAGACTGAAGAGTAAGGGGAGAGTTTTATCCTATGACTCAGCACTCATTTCACCACCACAGACCAGTACAGTACTTAAAAAATAAGCAATAAATGGATGAAAATTCACTGCTAATAGTACTACTGTCATTGCTGAGTTTCTCGATCCTTTCTACTCTCAGTAGTGAATAACCTCCAAAAATACTTAAAGGTATTGCATCATGTTTGTGTTAGAGTGTCTTTGTATTTTCTGTTAGTGGACCAACACTGCATTTTGTAATTTTTTTCTATCTTTAATTAGTTGAAAAGCAAATTCCCTCAAATCAAGACTTCACAAAATCTCAGAGCTTCCCGTGGGTAAAAGGTCTTAACCTTATAAAACATTTAAACTACCCACTGCAGTTTGAACAGTCATCCATACAGTTTTTCTAATAAAAACAGACCAAGAAGCAGGCTTATAGAAGGCTGTACTAATTAAAGCATTAAGGTCAACAGCTCACTACCATGAGAATCCGCTGCATTATATGCATAGCAGTTAACGCGACCCAAGCATTGCTGTTAGCACGGTTACTCATAGGATCCAGATTGTGATGTCCACCATTCTACGATCACAACTCCAAACACAAATTCTGGGCCTGTTCTTTGGCATTAAAACTGAGGTCCCATATTGCTCATTTCACATCCAACATTTTAAAGAAGTATATTCCACCTGTACTACATATTTTGGTGACTGTGCTGCATTCTGTATTCATTGCTCAAAGTCAGGATGAACAGGCATGTGTAACACAACTTGCTGCCGTGGGATGTAGTTGCGTATCTTTTAAGTGGAATTACCTCTTATGATAAAGAAAACAACCATGGTTCCTTTAAGATATCTTATCATCAGACCTCTTTGTCTTTCATACTAGCAGTAAATTAATTTTTGGTCCTACAGCAGTCTGGTATTTAGCTTTTTTTTACTTGGAATGGAATAAGTATACTGTTCTGATACATTCCACTGGGACTAAAGCTTAGCTCGTTCATCATACTTTACCTGTTGCAGGAGATGTATATGTAGATGTACTCATTGAAGTTTCTAAATACTTTATTGCACCTAAACTAAATAAGATGGCAGAAAGAAATATATTTCATCAAAGGTTCAAAACAACAGGCGAGTCAGTAGGACAATGTGTGGTTGCTTTATGTACACTTAGTGTTTCTTGCAATTTGGGGCCATTAGTTAATGATATGCTTATAGACCAGCTGATTAAGGATAAATAACTCTTGCATCTAGGAATGTTTGCTTTTGGAATATTATCTCACACTAGTGAAAGCAGTCATTATTGCGGACTGAAACTGCAATTGCTGAAGCAAAAGTTGGCAAGCAGTGATAAAGGAATTGTTGTATGGACAGTGCATGCATGGCACTACTTAACACCAAGGGCATCACATACTGAAGAAGTCAGATTTGTGCCACCTTGCAGCAAGGCTTGATTATGCAAAGACCATTACAGCTTCTGGGAAGTTATATGGCCTTTCTGCTCACTTTGCAAATAACCCCACATGTCCTGCCAAACAATAGTTTGCAGACCACATAGTAAAATGTGACATTGTGATGGTACTACACAAATAAAGTGAAGAAAATTACTAATTTTACAGCTTTTCACATTAATGAAACTTGAACACTCAGAAATAAGCTGCCTGCTTTGTTTCATTACTGCATGGAAGGAATTTACTTAGCTATTACTAAGCTACTTGTTGATACTGTAACATGAATGCATATATGATGAACATTTCAAAATGTTGATATGTCCGAAGCTAAAATGCATTTCATTTTAGTCTACAAAAAATAATACCCTTGCTGGAATTCTTTACTTTGAATGTTTTTCATGACACTGACCATACACAAAGTAATTCTTAAATTGTTCTGCTTGGGACACATTCGTGGACATGCGTTTGTTATAACTCTGCCACTGGCATTAGAGATGGTAATCTTTATTCCACTGTTTGCACCAGTGTCTGTGCATAACAATGCAGTACTCAGTGGATGCCATAAATACTTCAGGTGTGGCTGCTGGATTTGTTCATAAGGTTAAGGTAGGGCCAGAAGTACAACCCAGTCAACACAAGTTAAGACACTTGGCATTTGCTGGCACAAGAAGAGGCCATTGATTTTCTCCATGAGTGTCACCTGAATGGACAGTTAAGAAGAAGGGTAGGTGTACAAGGTTTTGTGTGGAAATATGATGTGGTGGTTCCTGCTATACTGTCTCCAACAGCACAAGATGAAAACGTTTCAAGAGTTTAGCGCAGGTAAGATGTTTTCAAGCTCTGATTTGCAAAATGCTTATCACCAAGTACAATTACGCACTGACAGCAGGGATCTTACTGCTTTTGCCACACATGATGTATATTTGCATTTTGATAAAACTCCTTATGACTTGCCATTGGCACCTGGTGCACTCTGGAGAATGATGTGTCAGTCAGCTGGACAGAAGCTCGATTTCACCTGGCTGATGTATTTGACTGTGTGGAGTAACCAGAGGGAGCAGACAGGTGACTACTCATGTCATGTCACTGAATTAAAACTCACTATGGAAGAATTAAATTATGCCTTCTTGGGCCATGTGATTTTTGCTTCATACTTTCATCCTGACTAAATTCATGTTATTGCCATTACAGATGTTCTTCCTTTTTGTCTGTTGACTGTGATAATATGACAGACTATTCATAATGCTCTTGTACAGACCAGCATCATGGAGTATAGTATCCAGCCTTTCAGTAGCTCAGAACCTGTCTGGAAATAATAAGAAAGGCAAGTCAACTTTAGACAGCATTACTGTATTATTGGTCAAGAGAGGGCCTGCAATCTGTCAGCTGTCTGATTGAAAGCGCTGGAATGTCATTCGCTTTTCTCCTGCTAGGCCTATAAGCAGAGCAGCCTGCTACCCAGACATAACCAGAAGATGTCATTGTGCTATCCTTCCCTGCTGCACCAGTGCTTGATTGGGTTATCAATCCTTGCACAGCTTTCTTGGACATAAAATTTTTCAACTGTACTTTAACAAGGAGACATCAGACTATGAAGTTTGAGTTAGGCACTATGAGGACATAATTAAGTTAGTCATACTTAACTCAAAGATTTGTGATTTTGTGGAATAAGAAACCTACACACAAACTAAAACTGTAAAAATAAAAACTCACCAAGTGGCAGAAACTACACAACAATATAAAAGATAAGCGCTTTTGTCAACAAATTTTGGACTTATTCAGATATTGTGGAATAAATTGCCACTTCAAATTACAGACCATAAGAACTTAGAATTCTTTAAGTGATAACTGGATTCGTGGGCTAGGGACAATGTGTTCAACCCAGAAATCTTGGAGCTAGCTTTACTAGACGGCCATATGAGCTTAAC
Source organism: Protopterus annectens (assembly GCF_019279795.1). NCBI lineage: Eukaryota > Metazoa > Chordata > Ceratodontiformes > Protopteridae > Protopterus > Protopterus annectens. The sequence goes on along the minus strand of NC_056727.1, from coordinate 532,779,511 downwards.
GCTGCTACGCAACTTATGAACTTTAAATAACTCAAGCCTCATTTTGGTGAGTTGGGTAGAAAATTGCTACAAATTTTGCAAATTATTCAATAATTGGCACTTTTTTCAGTTAATGCTCCATTTTTCAGTAGTCCTTTATTAAAAAGTGGAGTACATGGCACATTTTAATGCTGTGCCAGAAGTTATCAGTAGTGGGTTAGAAAGTGCATAAAACTGCTGTCTGATGTAAAATTGAAACTAGTTACAAGTAAAAAAAATGCTGTTAATGTTTATGTTGCCTAGTGCTGCTGTTTCTCAGCCTAAGCAACAGGTGTTCAGACTTGACTAATAGGCATTTTTCCTGCATCGTTACTGATTCACATTCTCTCATGGACACCTGATTAATAATTACTCATCACAGTTGACTGGTCTCCCTGTCGAAACTGTCTGTTATGGGTGACCTACAGCTACTCGTTTATGTAATATAAAAGTAAACTATAAACTTATGATGACAACATAAAACAGTAGTTAACCATTGTAACAAGATCCAAATGCACTAGAATAGTGTAATACTACCTCCTGTAACCACGGATAACACTATGTGGAAACAAAATGAGCTTCATACATGTACTAGTATCAAAAGAACTTGACTGTGCCAGACATGTACCAAAAGAATCTGAATGTGCCAGGCGTGTATCAAAGGATCCTGAATGTGCCAGGCATGTATCAAATGAGCCTGAATGCGCCAGGCATGTATCCTTTGTTGATGACAGTTTACTAGGACAACTGATTATATGTTATAATGAGAGCCTGAAATGACATTTTATGTAGTTTTCAGATCATAAAGTGTTGTTGTTACCCCACTGTCAAACAAACAAAATAATATCTACGCTAGGGGGGAAAAGTCACTATGTGTTTACAACACACCCAGGTATGTTCTTATCAGGTCATAACTCATACTTTAAATACGTTAATGTTTACTTCTGTAATAGCAAAATGACAGAAGTATGTTTCCATATCATATGAAAGCAGTACACTTGGATAAATGAAAGGTGTAAGATCATATAGACTGCCAGCATATGCTGTGTTTAATGCAGAAATGTGTAGTGTGTGTGTGTGTGTGTGTGTGTGTGTGTGTGTGTGTGTGTGTGTGTGTGTGTGTGTGTGTGTGTGTGTGTGTGTGTAATTTCTAGTTTCAGTGATAATAATGGTGCCTTGTTATTTCCATAGCGACTCAGCCTTTTGCTGTAACACTTGTACAGGGATATTACATCAACAGAAAAAAAAAACATTTGTACTTTCTACTCACAAGACCTCATACTATAAATACATATATAAGGCCCCAATGCTCTCTAAAGACACCTAGTTCACCTATGTTTTCAAATAAAGATGTTTTATTTCAAACGGACATAAAATAGTGTAAGAAAACAACTTAATTTCTGCAAATATCAGTCTTGTCTATCCATAAATACTTTGTTGCTGCATGTATAATATTGGGAGTGCCTACCAAGATGCAATTCTAGGAAGAGACTGGTAAAAAAACTGGCAGGCTCGAGACAATAAAATGCTAATTAACTGCTTGATAAAACCAAAATAAATTGAAGCAGCAATAGCTAAGTACAGTTAGACATTAAATTGTATAATAATGTACTTGTTAATCTGGTGTAGTGACTTTAATTCTTCAGTGTTATTATGTTATTCATATTTTTATTATATTCTTTTGCATTTATGTTTTCTGTTAGTCTTTTTCTGCAAAAAGTGGTTTAAAAACTTATAAATAAAAGTGCAGTTTTACTAACTAATGTGTTCTGCCCCGATAATCTGGTTAGGAAAGTCTGAAATTAGATCAGGTAATGGAAAGTTTCTCAGCTACCTACTTTCACTTTCCAAAATTAAAAACCAAGAGTTTAGCAATCCACTGTGCATGTAGAAATCCAGAATAGAACTAAACTATCGCAGCCCTGTCATCAGAAATAGCACAGAGTAAGCACAAGTTAACAGCTGTCGCCAAGCTCTACAGAAAGCACAGGAGTCCACATGCTGTACGGTGCAACTGCCTGATTCGTGACCCCGCCCCTCTCTTTTGGATATTTCCTCAAGAATAGCCATGGTCATTTCCTATAAACTTCTCTGACATACAGCGAGATGTACATTATAATTATTCAGATAAATCCCTACCAAGCTGAACATATATGTCCATTCTTTGTAAGACTGTTACGCTACTTGCAGTACTGGACAAAGGCATACAATTTTATTTCTTGTTATTGTGTTAATATTTAAAGTGTGAGACATATTACATTGCTTTTAAGATGGCAAGCAGCAAATGTCAATATAAATTTCCAATGTTTAGATATCAGGTTTTGTTCATTGTATAATTTATTCCTATGTCAAAGACCCTACTTTGCAAAATTATTTTAATTATTTATTTATTTTAATAAATGCATTTTTCCTTTCTCTGGGTTTCTTTTGTTGAATATATCCCAGAAACATTGTCACACTGTATATCTGTCAGTGATCTAGATAAAACAGAAATTCTGGGTAAGACACAATGTGTATTGATCATTATCTGTTCAGAACTGTTGCATATTGCTTTTTGTGGGTTTTAAAAAGATTTACGATATTTTCGGATAGTTTTTTTTTTGTAATGTATTTAATCATCATCTATACTTTAGATTATGAAAATAATTTACTGATATTATCACGTTTCATTGTTCTGGGCCTTCCTTTTCCCTTTTCTGATAGGGAACCCCTACTTTTAGATTACCAAACTACATCACTCACATGGTCTACTTTCAAAAAAGACTGATTAGATGGAGTACAGCTTGTGAAACAGGGGATGCATGACAGTCACTTAAGAGACACTGTTAAAGACCACACCTCCACAGCTACATCAGTAAGCAAGCTAATGCTCAGAATGGTACATGGTGCCACTGATGACGCTGGTTGGTGGGCAGGATCTGGCATCGTCACATACCAGTGTTCTGGCCTCCATCTAATCCTTTTTTTGCTAGGGGCAGTAACTTACCTTTTATACAAGCACCCTTTAATGTCTCCCTGGTGTGGGGCAGATAGGGCTGAAATATTAAAAGCAATAAAGTAAAAGGGCCAGCTCCTTACAGCTACAGGTGTCAGATTCCATCCTGTACAGTGTACCTTTGGTAGGATGCAGGGGGACCTGAAGATATCATGGTTCCATTGCATCCTTTACCCCAACAGCAGAATTATGGAAGGTTCCTGAAGCAATCCTCCCTGAAGCACAGCAGGGATGCTCACACAGTGACAAAGATGCTCAGCAATGCCAGTGAGGCCATGGACAGTATCTGGGGATGTGAAGCAGTTCTGGCTCCGCATACAACCATGTCTTGACAGAAGTTGTCAAGGATGTGCCACCTGCCTACCACACATTGGTATATTATTAATATGGAAACACAAGCAAATAACACAATAAGTCACAACCAGAAAAAAGAGCCATTCAAAAGGTCCCTCCAGACAAATGAGGATTCTTATTTTATTCCAGATTCTTTTTGCTACCCCAGAAATCAAAGGACCTAATTCTAGTTTTGGTGTTAACAGTCCTCAGTGTTTTCTTCTCAAATAAGTCATTCCATGTGGTGACTTGAGTTATTTTTTGTGAGTTATTTTTTTTTCCTTGCTTAGCAACAGGAGATTGAATCAGCTCTTTGGAACTTCAGGATGCTTACATATATAACAAGATAGAAAAGCAGTATAGAAAAGTCATGTATTTTCTGCTAGAAGCCAAATATAATAAGTTCTGAATAACCTCATTCAGGCTGACTGCTGCATTCAGAGTGTTCACAAAGTTTGTGTTGGTGGCGGACGCCCTGATGAGGTTGCTGGGAGACAAAGTATTTTCCTTCCTGAATGATTGTTTGTTAGTGTCTGACTCCAAAGATGGTTTCATGCAGCAGAGGGTGTATCTGGTCTAGACCTTTCACTCCTTGGGGATCACTGTAAACTTCATGCAGTCATAGATGACTACCTCACACTGTTCGGCATGCTTAGGCTACTCACTAGATAGCCAGATATGATGGAATTTTTAACCACTAGACCACATTCAGGGCCTATTGTTTTTTATTTCGGTTATTTTTATTGCTTTTCATTAATACAGTGAAAGAAAAATGAACGATACAAAGAATATGCATAAATGTGCAGTCACATGGCACGCACCATCTGTATGTAATATACAGATCTCATCATACATACATTTACTCTGTCTTTTCATAATCATTTACTTGCTATGTCATCCTCCAAATTTTCTCATGGGTGAATCTGGTATTTCTCGTCTTTTCATTTCATATTATAACTGCTTCATGGCAATCACAATGTATTTTGAATCTCTACTGCCATGTACAGTTTCTGGATCTTCCTTCAGAACCTGGGTTTCTACTCCCATCTTGACCAGTATATGCTGCTTTTCCAGTCCCATAGTGAGATTGCATTTAAGTCCTTTATGTAAATGTATTGTGCTATTTCCTTCTTCCACTGTAGCCGTACCTCTCAACCTCTTTCAGCAAGAAATCTGGACAAAGTCAGGAATAAAAGTGGGGCAAAGGCCCAAAAATTGGGACATCTTTTTAATATTGCTCTTACAAACTAAGAAAGTTGACAGAGTAATACAGGTTTTGCATTAGCATGAATTTTCTGAAGGGTATGAAGTCTTAAACTCAAATGTATGTCATTATTTTCTAACTTTAAAAGTGCATCATTATCCCCTTCAGAGAGAATGTTATTCCTGCAAATTACAATATCACCAATAACGTCCTAAGTATGCAATTATTTGTGAGGGGTCTAGGCACCAAGGTTGATAGCAGCCTAACATTTGACCATCACATAGCCTTGGTAGTACATAAGGCATACTATATGGCCCATCTCCTCCCTTATCAGGCCATTAATCAAGTATAATGCCCTATTGGTATGTACCTCAATAAGCACAAGCAGCAACTGGAAAGACTGCAGAGGTTCGAGGGTCTCAAACACCTATCCTATGCGGACAGACTAAAGTCCCTGTCACCCTACTCTGTCTCATACAGACTTCTGTCTGGCATATAAAGCTATCTCTGACCCCACCTTATTGGAAATGCTGCATATTTGCAAATCCAACACCACACATGAAACTTGTACTAGGGACCTCAACCTGGCCTGCGACATCAATAAAACTTGCAGGCAGGACAGATTTGTGTCACAGAGGCTTCCCCTTCTGTGGCATAAGCTCCCTCTTCATGATAAACAGAATATATCTCTGTCCCTGTTTAAGCATAACCTGGATGTGTAGATGGGAAATCAAAAATTTACTCCCAGGATCGCACCCGTGTCCCTGCTTGACAGGGGCAACAGGTGCTGACTTTGGGAATATGGACATAAAAGTTTGACTAGCCTTATAAGGGCCTCAGGGACAGTAACCTAGTAATTTCATATGATTCTGTGATAATGATTTGCCACTAATTTGCCAGAAAACTGCAATTTTATGAAAAATGGACTAAAAATATGAAACAAAAACCTGTAGAGTTGAGAGGTTTGACTGTAGCCTTATCTTGTCCTCTTCCCACCCAGCTGTTTCTGTTTGAGAACTCCTCTTTCTCCTTATTCACCATTTCTACAGCTGTTCTCTCCCTTCGATTTTCTGCTTAGGTCCACAGAATATCATTTCATATCCTTTTTCACTTTTGCCTTGTTTTACCTTTTCTTTTTGGATTTTTACCTCTCTGCCTCAACTTACTTCACTTTTATCTACCCATTTGGTTGCTGCCCTAACTGAATATTTTCAAGCTCATCCTATGCTTTATCACTACTTATTTGGCTCCTGTTTTCCATGTTCTTTCCCTGGGAGGTATTGCTTTATCCTTCTCATAGCTCCAGTCTGACTGCTCATCTTCCATGGTTATTGAAGGCTTACATATTTACATATTTGGGAAATTGTTTTCACCTCTATTTATCTCCCTTCTTTTCACCTCTCTGTCCATTTACAGTAAACTCCAATCTCCCTCTGGACTTTCGAGTAGGTCTTGATGCCCTACAATATTGACCTGCAGCATTCCTGAGGGTCATAGTCTAAATTTTATACATTTTCTCCTCAGTTCCCCTCTTGTCTTGCCTTTTCTGATAGAGCCTTGTCTGAACAGTCTGGCATTATTCTGATTTCCCTTCCATCTGGATGTCTTAGATTGCTCCTTCTTGCATTGGTGTATGAATAGAACCTGCACAGGAAATACCTTGGCTGCCTTCCTGGCTGTCATATGTATTATGTCCACCTCCATTTCTAGCCCCTCTGGAGGGGGTTATCTGTTTTTGGTTCACCTAGAAAAAAAGATGAGTTCTCCCTCTAGGATTCTCTCTCTAGGACTTTCTCTGTTATCCCCGTCATTGTCATGGTTGCCCTTCTGAAACTGTTTTCATAAGAATCTCTTTCATTTTGATTCAGTTTCTACAATGTATGACCTGATCGTCTGTATTTGACCTGAACTTTACCTCTTTGTCGTACTTTCTGAAAAATTTCCATCTTTTTTAATGGCCTTCTGCTGTTTCTAATAAGAAGTCTGTAACACTGGATACTTATTCTGTTATGTGAAGGATTTTCCTGACATTCCTTATCAAACTGTTTTGATTTCTACTGGTCCATTATTTCCTCTGTTCAGCAGACCAGGGTTCTCCAGATATTTTTGACTTTTGCCCACTTTTCCCATTATTTTTCTGACTTTTTCTTTTAGGCCTCGATACAATGCAGGATCAAGAAAACATTTTGGTTAAGCTTCTACCAACAGACTCCTTACAACTTCTAACTTTGCTCATTGATGGCATATTTCTATTTATCCTAGAAAACAACAACTAAAACTTGTCCGTGGCTATTTTCATTCAAATTGTGAACTCATACAATACATTACATGAGGATCCTTCAGTGGACAGTGAACTTGCAGAGGGTATAGGAAGCTGACCCCCAAGCAGACTCTGAGCAGGATCTCCCAATCATGTAAGAAGTACTTCAAAGAATAGATGCCTCCCATCAATCTGCTATTAGGAAAGAAATGTGAACCTACTATCTGATACTTTTATTACCATGGATGCACCTTCTCTGGGCGTAGGAGGCACATTTCAGAACCTGTGGCTGCAACATGATACCTTGTGACACATTAGTGTGCTGCAGAAATGCCATTAGTGCTTCAGGTTCTCCTACTGCATTTTTCATAGATTCATAGATTTTTACTAGGCTAATGACCCAGAGGGTGCTTTCTAAGCCTAGCTAAGTTTTCGTGAAAGAATAATGACTTCCTATATCCAGAGAGGACATTATGGACTAGGCATTTATAAGCTACCTATGTCCATAAGGGGCATGGGTGCCAGGCCCAGTATAAATTTCCTATTCCCCTTCCACTATTCTAGGTTGTTGCTTAATTTGGATAATAGACAAATTCAGCTTCACATGGATGGAAAACCTGTTCCATAGGAAGGGAAGTCTCTGCATGCTCTGTTTAAGCCACAGAGAAAATTCATGACCCTAGAACTTGTATTTCTGATACTGTTTGACTTACAAATATGCAGGAGATTCAGAAGTGTGGGGTTTGTGGATGTCTTGTAAGCCAGGTATAGATCACCCTCAGCAATCTATAGGAGACTGAGAAGAGGGAAAGGGCTTTAAGGCACTCTATATAAGGCAGGTTTATTACTCCCTGATTTTTTTTGTAAGGAACCTCTGAGGTCACTATAGCTACTGCAAATGCCTGATCAGGTACAAACCGAAGGGAGCATTGTATTCTATGACAGTTCTGATAAGGGCAGAGTACAGTGGGATAATGACCTCGTTAGACCTAGATGCCATGCCCTTACTTATATGTTGTGCAACATATAAGGATTTCCTCACCACTATGGCCACATGGTGGTAGAAGGGAAGGCCACTTTCTACATGAGTACCCAAGTCCTTGACCATTGGGTCATCTCTTAGGGGTGTATTATCAACATGGTAATTAGTGAGATGGTTGACTTCCCAAAGGGTACAATTATGCATTTCTTAGCATTAAGTTTAAGACCATAGCTTTGGCACCATTTCTTAGTCAGAGATAGGCCTTCTTGAAGAATGCTAGTGTCTGTAGGTTATTTGATAATAACCCTAGCTTGCAATCATCTGCAAACTTAGTCAGCCATAAACTTTCAGTGTTTGCTTCCACTTCAGAGAAATAGATGTCAAAAAGGAATGGGCCCAGTACTGAGCCCTGGGGGACTCCACTAGTGACTGGCCTCTTGGTGGAGGTGGCTTCACTTTTTTGACCTCCTGGGTCCTATCAGTGAGCCGGTTGGCTTTCCAGTGGGTGATAAAAGGGTTTATATCTACTTCAGTGAGCTTACCTATAATGCCTGAATGGGGTTCAAAAGCCTTGGCCAGGTCAAGGTAAGCTGTGTGCACAGTCCTTGCCTTATCCATTTCTTTGGTGACCCTCTCAAAGAAGTCCATCAGATTTAATAGGCATGACCTTCCTTTAACAAAGCCAAACTGTAATGGGGCCAGCGTTTACAGGTTACCTATGTCTTCATTTATTATGCCCATGATGATTCTTTCCATAGCCTTACATATGAGGCTGATCAGACTATGGGCCGCTAGTTACCCGGATCAGTGGCTGGACCCCCTTTGTGCAGGGGAATGACTGAAGCCATCGTCCATTCCTTGGGCACAAAACCTGACTGAAGGCTCCAGCTGAAAAGTTATTCAAGTGGACCAGAAAGGTCAAGTTTCATGCTATTTAGTAAGCATCCTGAGATGTTATAAGAGGCCACTTTTCAGTCTAGTCAGATAATGTGACACTGCTATAGTACGTCAAGTTATCAAGGGGGTACATATATGTGCCTCCTTGATAGGGAAGCCATGAGATTAAGAGAGTGGCCCTTTAAGAACAACTGACTCTGTCTGGTAGTCCACATTCCCCAGGAATTCAGCTCCCTAGCAGACAGACTGAATAAACAGATACTGATACTTCAGGAGGGGCCTCTGAATCCCCACTGTAGTGTAGTCAATTTCCTGGATGTAGGGGTATCTGGCATGTGAACTGTTTGCATCCCATCCAATACCTATGGTAGATGCTTATTCTTGCAGTTCCCATCAAGTTATGTGTGATGCCCCACCACTGGACCAGTAATCACGGAGCCTCAGTCCTCACCACTGGCACCAGTGGGGGACGTACACTGGCAGGATGACAAGTTACACACACAGTATTTCCAGATGCAGTTCTCTGCATCAAGTTCAATCTCCCTTAATAGCACACAGAGACCACAGTCAGTCAAGGGCTGGTTTCTCCCTTTTTCTCCAGATCACCAATAAGACTCCCCACTGGCACAGCTATAGAGTTGAGATCTCAGCTGAGTGACCAAGCCAAGAATCCCCAGCACCCTCTCTGTCCAACCAGTGCTTTGTGTCCCTGCACAAGTAGCTGGCACACACACTCTTTGAGGTTTGATTTACACACACACACACACACACACACACACACACACACACACACACACACACACACACACACACACACACACACCCTAGGAAAGGCTGGCACAGGTTACAAGCTATGCCACCTTCTGTCCAGACTGTAATGCAGTTTCCCCTGCCACCAGTCACTCCTTATCAGCTACTTTAAGGCCCTTAACAAAGGGTACCCAATCTTACTGTGTAATGTTGCTGTTAATACAAATGGTGGTTTGACCAAGAGCAAGGCTATTAGAAGTGGCCTACACAGTGTCACCAAATAAATATGCAAGTACTCTCAGGACTTAAATATCTCTAGGCAGATCATCCACAATGAAAGGTTTAAATATATTTAATAATATATGATAAAAGAACAAGAAAATACTCAGTACATAATTACAGTGACATCAGAGTTCAAAGTCACAGGAAATATTTAAAACAACATTGCAGGACAGTCTTAAGTAAATAAAGAAAAATATCTAAACTGAGTGTTGCTATATTGACTATATCTAACAGAATTACTATACCCTAATAACTTACTTAATTAGAGCAGCAAGGCAGATGTGCGGTAAATTAATCTTGTCAGGTCCAAGACAGAAAATAGTATGCTCTATCTCCCCCTCAGAGAGTTCTTAAATTAATATCTCAAATATTACTGCTGGGATAGCTTGCAGAATGAACTCATTTCTTGTCATCTGACTCTATTCCAGGTAAAACCCTCACTGCTGAAAGCTAGCAGTATTTGCCATATGCCTGTGAAAGTATATAGACAAGAGCTTTTCCTCAGATCTGTACAGCTGTTGGAAGTCATAAAACAATAAAACACTTCCACATCTCAAGCCTAGTAATTATTTCTCTTTCAATGCAACACAGAGAGCTCCCCAGTACAGACATCCTGTCTCTTTCTGTCATAAAGTAATTTAATTTCAGCTATTTTTCTGAAGTTGTGCTGGAATGAAGTTAACCCTATGTGTTTCAGTTTCCATTGTTAAAATATGTACATTTAAACAGTTACAATAATGTATGTACATTTCTGTTCTATTCCAGTACAGCATGATGTGGTTACATTGAAAATAGCACTTTGTAAAATACCTCTTCAGCACACGTCTGTACAAACCATCTTATATGACATACAGCTCTAATACATTTGTAACACAAACCTCTTATCTGAATCATGTTGATATTCACAAATGACATATAATTATTTACAACATTCCAGATAGCAGTGCTGGCAGTATCCCCTTTTGTTACACTCCTATATAAATCATGTTAATGTTCACAAATGACATATAATTATTTACAAAAATCAAGCTAGTTGGGCTGGCAGTATCTCCTTTCATCACATTTTCCCCCCTCAAAGAGTCAAGCTACTTTTTCCAGTGAACCTTGAGAAACTTTGCTTGAGAGGGATGAGCCTGTCTGGGAATACCTTGCCCCATTCCATCTCGAGATCCCAGCTGCCTTGGCATTGCTGACTTCAGTACAGTGCTACACTGTCATATCATATGCCTGCAATCCTAGGCTCTACCACAGTAATTTGGGATTTTGCTGTCTGGCTCCCTGTAGCCATAGATCCCCCTCAGACTCCTCCTGCCTTGTACTGAAAATACCTAGCAGCAGAGCGTCTCTATTATGGTATAGTTTCATCATGTTAACATAGTGCAGTTTGTGCCCCTGCCTCCTGCCTAGCAGTTCTACCATGTAGTTAGCATCATTTACCTTTCTTACCACCTTGTAGGGTCCCTCCCAAGCTGCCTGCAGCTTGTTGTGTCTGACAAGAATGAGAACCATAACCTGCAGCCCCACAGCATGCTCTCTAGCTTGAGCATTCCTGTCATATCAGCCTTTTTTCTGCTGTTGGGCTTCTGCCAGGTTCTCCTGGGCCAAGCCCATGAGTTCCCTGAGCCTTCTCCTGAGATTTAGGACATATGCCACTATGGATTCCTTGTGGCATTTATACCCACCCTCCCACTTATCACAAATCAGATCTAGTGGTCTTCTCACCCTATGCCCACACAGCAACTCAAAGGGTGAAAAACCTGTAAATTCCTGGGACACCTCTCTGTAAGCAAACAACTGATAGGGCAAATATTTGTCCCACTCCCTCTTAAACTAGTCTGCATTTGCCTGTAGCATGGTCTTTAGTGTACAGTTTAACCTCTCAACCAGACCATTAGTCTGGGGATTGAAGGGGGTGGTCTTTAGGTGCTTCGACGCACAGTGCTTCCACAGACAAGCCAGCAGATCTGACATGAAATTGGCACCTCTGTCAGTCAGTATTTCTTTTGGGAAACCTACCCTGCTGAAAATCTCAAACAAAGTATTTGCCACCTTTTCTGCCTCGATGGATAACTGAGCCACCACCTCAGGGCATCTGGTAGCATAATCTGCTACCACTGGGATATACTTCTTCCCTGTGGAACTTGGGATACTCAAGAGCCCCACAATATTCATAGCTACCCTCTGAAACAGCTCCTCAATCACAGGTAAAGGCATCAAAGAAGTCTTGACCCTGTCACCTGCCTTGCCTACATTTTGCTACTGCTCACAGGTCCCACAGTAGCCTGTTACATCCCTGGAAATTCCAGGCCAATAAAAGTTCTGTATAACATGTCTCTTTGTATGCTTTATGCCCATATGAGCCCCAAAGGGAATGTCATGGGCTATGGCTAGAAGTGCCAGATGGTAGGCTCTAACCACTAAAAACTGCTGTAGTCTCTGACTCTCTAGTCCTCCCTCAGAAGTCCACTCTCTATACAATAACCCTTTGTCCCAGTATACAGATTCCCCCTTTCCTTGACAATCAGGTGCCTTACTGGCTACCTCCCTCAGGCCTTGTAATGTAGGGTCTGAGAGCTGAGCCTGTCTCAACTCTGTCTTTGTAACTCTTCCCAGCCTCCTTTCCACAGGAAGTTGGGTATTCTCTGACAATGGTGCCTCACTGTCAGCCTTGGTACTACTACTCACCTCTGCCCTTGCAGTTACTCTGTCCAAGGGAACATCAGTATCCACAAGCAGCTGTGGCTCACCTTCAGTCTCACTGCTACAGAGTAGCTCCATCCCTGAGGTAGCCACCTCACCAGTCCTGGCTTCAAGTGTGTGGTCTATCTGAGTCCCCCCAGGCTACCAAACCCACATGTTTGTCTCCAAATCTGACTGTGTGTAACTGCATGCACATAAGGTACTGCATTATCAAAATCGTTCCCTATCAGGATATCTGCAGTGATATCCTCAAACACACCTACTTGCTTGCTTCCTTTTCCACTCTCCCAGTCAAGGTGAATCATAGCCAAAGGTATTTGGAATGGGGTCCCTCCTAAAGCTCTGACTGGAGTAGACTACCCAAGCAAGTAGTGCTCTTCTGTAACCATTGCAGGTTAGGTCAGAGGTTGTGTCTCTCTTAGCAGTGGCCTGTTTCCCCATCTACTAAGATAGAATATAACCTCTTGTGGTAGTTTGGCACCCTTGTTCTCTCCAGACAACTTAATGCTGGCATTCTGTTATTCTCACTTACTGGCTCTCCCACCTTTTGTTCTCCACCTTGCCTCCATGGACATCTATATGCTACATGGCCCCACTGGTTGCATTTAAAACATTTAACCCTTGGTCCTGGCCATGTACCTGAACTAATGACTTCCTCTGCTACTGGCAGACTCAGTTAGGCTGGGTTAGGCTGCCCACCATCGGTTCCCTTAGACCCATATGCAGCACTGGGTAGCCCCTTCCTGTGCAGTGATGCTGTGCTTGCTAGGTATAGGTCTCCCTTTTTCCCCATCTCATCTGTGGTATTACATTCTCTATCTGCTAACCAGATTCTCATGTCCTCATGTCCTCAGGCAAAGTAACAAAGAAACCCAGGAACAGTGAGTGTGTTCCAGCAGCAAACCCAAACAAGCTTCCAAGCAAAACCACAACTAGTAACAGGCAGAAAGGCAAGGCTCAGCAGTTTTAAAATCCATAGGTTTTATTAAAAGTTAGCACTTTTGCAGTGGTCACCAACACAAGACACAATGTGCTGCATAAATAATATTCTGGGTGTTACAATCTGCTAAAACCCTAAGTTTCCATAAGTAGCCTGTCTCTGGATGCTTAAAATACACAGACTGAACAATATAGTCACAATATGAACACTCTTGACACTTACGTGTATCCCATTGCCTTTCCCCTAAATCATGATATAATCTAGGATAACATAAACGTGTTTAAGGCTCTTTTTGTTTTTATACACAAAAAACAAAAAAACAAAAAGAGCCTTAAACAACGTTTATGCAACACACAGAATGTTATTTATGCAGTACATTGTGTCTTGTGTTTTAAATTTTATATAGGTAAAACTAACCAAAGATTGAAAGAGAGAGTGCAGGATCATTTGTATTGTACAAGAAAAGGGAATGATTGTAGTGCTTTGGCAAAACATACAGTAACAAATGGTAGCACACATACATTTGTATTCCAAGTTTTACAAGTTGTGACTGAGAGTGTGTGTGGGGGGGATTTAATAAATATGACAGAAAATGCAGAATTATAGTGGATTTTAAGGTTAGGAGCGCTTAGGGGAATGGGTCTGAATGACCATGTACCCCTAAAACCAGTATTAAAGGCAAGGAGAAGTAGATGAATGTTTTACCTTGCATTTTTGTGCTTTCACTTGCTACTTTTTATGTGCTGTTTTTAGATGTTGTTGCATCAAAAGTAAATGCCTTGTGGTTCAATTAGGATTCTAGATTCCTATGTTAATTGATACCAAAATTTTGTATAAAAGAAGTTCATTTGTTTTACCTTTTTGTCTGATGAAACTGTGGTGAACACTGCGAAAGTGCTAACTTTTAATAAAACCTGTGGATTTTACAACTGCTGAGTCTTGCCTTTCTGCCTTTTACTAGCTGTGGTTTTCCTCAGGCAAAGTGTTAAGGGCTTGTTCCCTCACCAAAAGGTCTGCCAGTCCCTCAAAAATAGTGACCTAATACTCACTCACCCATTTATGAAAATAAGTGCTTAATTCAGAAGTGTATATTCACTCATACTTTCATCTGCCTTATGTCTGTGCTCACGAAACTGTTTTCTGTAAGCTTCAGGTGTTAACTTAAAAACACTCTAATAAGCAATTTTAACAGTTTTATAATTTAAGCAATCAGTATCAGACAATTTAGAAATAGTAGTTACAGCTTTACCATGGCGTAAGGAGGTCAGGAAGCATACCCTGAGCCCTTGGTTAACATTATACTGCTTACATACTCTTTCAAACATACGAATAAAAAGTACTTACGTATTATTGAAACCAGATTCTAAACAACTCACTGTGACTTCACGCTTGGCTTAGTTCCTAAACAGAAAAGAAATCCTGCTTCTGTAAACGACTCGAGGAAGCCATCAAATAAAACTTTGTTGGATAACAATAAAACCTTCACAGAAAAAAAAATAAAATGGAATCTGTAAAATTTGTCTCACTGGGTAGATTTTCTCCATGGCTCTTTGATGACAAAGGGTTATTGCTTAGTTGGGCATTCATGGTAAAGAAATGTTAAATAAATAAATAGCCAAATAAATAAAGATTTCTTTTTTTCCCTTGTTCAGTCTAATGCCGTTGTTCTGCTAATGCTTTTGGTACAGTAGGGTACTGTACCTCTTAAGACGAGAGTCAAGGTAGCTGCCGCAGGCAAAAGAGAGTGTTGGTTCATAAGTTCATAGGTTCATAGGTAGGTACTAGGCTATCAGCCCTAGGGCCTATACAAGCCTAGCCAAAACGGTACCCTGGCTTTCACCACCCAAGAAAATTATTTTCCTGTGCCCCTGTCCTGCTTGCTAATACTATATTGATGTTAGTGTACTCTCTGCTTAAATTGCCTTTCCATCTTTCCTATGTAGAAAGTGGAGCATTGCTGACATTTGGCCAGTTAAATAACTCCCTTAGTTTTACAATCAAATTTCCCCGCTAGAATATGTTTTATGTTCACAACCATAAGGGATGTGCTTGTTCCTTCTTGTAAGCAGGACAAAACTAATGCTTTGGCAAAACATATTTCACAATTCATTAATCATTGTTTCCTTTATACCATCATTGAAAAAGTACAGCTTAACCCTGGGGGGACCATGGTGACTTAGATTAGAGGAGAGAGATAGTTGCTATGGCAAGTCAAATCTAATGCATTTTCCTATCCTGGGCTAAATGACGCTTGCTCTTTAAAATGTGTTTTGAAATTAAAAAAACCTTACTAGTTGAATAATGTTTATGTTGGACATATATGTATTTTATACATATACATGCATATTTTGTACATTTATGCTTTTTAAAATATTGATTTGAAAGTTTGATAGTATAGTATTTTAGTTCTGTAAATATTTCTGTAATTATTTGCATTAATTAACGTGGGAGGGAATGTGATGTCATAAATTAACTATTAATTTATTATTTAAATGGTGAAACATCTTGGTTTTACTTGTCTGAAGAAGTTCCTTCACTGTAGATGGACGAAAGGGCTTACAAGAATACATTTTTTTTTAGGAGTGGCGTTCTTTATTCTGGATTTTGGAAGTGTTTGTCGTGCTTGTCTATTTCTAACGTTTGACAGTTAAATACTGCCTCTTATGCGTTTTGTGCCATATGTACATCTATGAATCGCAATACTCTACAAGAATATTTGCATAGCAATGCACCAGGATGTGCAAGTGCCTAATTAGCATAAGCCATTTTACAAACTACTGCGTTTACACACACAGATGAGAAAAATCTTGCTACTCAGTAAAGTGAGACTGCACTAATGTGCAGTGGAGTGATTATGAATCATTATCCCATTATGTATTATGCAGAACCATGCAAACTACGAAATTTGTCCACTAATTCAAGCACTGGAGACTCAAGAGAGAAGTGAAAGTCAGGGAGAGACAGAGTCAGTAAATCAAATACAGATCTGATAAACGGTGCCAACTTCTGAGTGGGCATTTTGTGGATAATCTGCCAGCACATCCAGCATACCTGATAAAGCTTCAAGTAAAACCTTATGCTGAGAGCACGTGTCTCAGTTGATGACTTTCTGTAGAAAAGGATGGCTAGACTGTAGCCAGATGGATGGTGTCATGAAATGGCACCAGCCAGAAAGGGTACATTTTTGCTGTGTTTTGAAACCTCTTTATTGATCTATTAACCATGACAAACAAACATGTCAACAATTTGTCATGGCAAACTCCACTTAGAAACTTAATGCTGTCATCTTTAGCTGAACAAATATATACTCCAAGCCCACTTTTACATTCCCTCATAATATCTTCAATGTGTCTTTCGGCTTTTCCCGGTTAGGGGTCGCCAGAGCGGAAATCCGGTCCGCTAATGATTGACAGTTGATTGTTACGTGCCAAGTTGCCAGCCCTGATGCACAACCTTCAACGAAGGTACGCCCATTCACATATGTCTCCACGCAGAAGACGCTAAAGCTGAGAATCGAACCAGACAGCGTCTTAGTGTGAAGCGACAACGCTACTATAATAACTTCAATATTTATTTTAAAGGGCATTTTGATTGTAAAGCCATAAATGTGGTCTATGCAGCCATTTGTGCATCTTGGCCTTCATTCTATGTGCATAAAACTACTCGCAAACTGTCATCTCGTATTAAAGAACATGCTGCAGCTGTCAGGAATATGGATATGAAGAATGCACTTATGAAACATTCCCTTTTCTGCCTTTCTTTTTACAAATTCAGATTTATAGTGCTGGATTATGTTGAAATGTTTTTGGGTGATAGTAGTACATTATTAGAAGTAAAAGAACTGGGAACTCAGATTAAATGCTGAATCACCCCCAGGTCTCAAGTGAAATGTTTAATATAAAATGTGCATTAAAATGATTCGCTAATTCTGTACTGTCTTGTTGTCTGCTTACACTACTGTTTTAATGTTCCCTCATTTCCCTTAGAGTCATGTTACAAATATTATAATGATTATACACTACATACATTCCTCAGGTTGGTTTCCATAACAACCAAATAACCAGTTAAATTTATTGGATCTTTTAAAGTAGTATTAATAATATTGATTATCTAGTCTTTTCTTATTGGCCAGCTAGTTGCTTGCATACCCTTATTTAACTACTGCTCCGATGTTCATTGTTTTGTCTGATGAAGTTCTTCACACTAATAAAGAACGAAAGCTTTACACCTGCTCCTGAAATTTGGTACTTCAAGTTTTTTATTTTTTATTCTTCTATATTTTGAAGTGTTTAAGTCTTATGTATTAATATTCTTCACACATGATCGGTGAATTTTTAACCTAAGTTTGCTACATTATAATGCAATTCTAAACATTTGATCTGTCATCATTTTTACTCTTTTGACCTTATTATTAAATATTTTAATGTTTGCTGCATATATCTTTTAGCTGAGGTTTATTACAACTAGTTACTACTACTAGTTACTACTACAGTACTCTTATTAGAGAACTAAAACGAACACCAAGACATATGCTTTATAATTGCAATTCACCTCTGAAAATAATTTAGTCTATTATTAAATTGCAAAAGCTAGGTAACACATTAATTTATATATTCTTCTTTGCAAGTAATTAGCTAACACCTCCCGTGTTAAGCCTCTATTCATTTTGCATTAGAACACACAATTTATAAATTCAGTTCCCCATTTTATAATTGAGATCATCTGTTAATAACTACAGAACTGGTTAATGCCTTTGTTTTTGTTACAGTTTCAGCTTTATAATTAATAAGCAAACAATATTCTCCTTGTTTAACTATGTATTCATTTTACATGCAAGCATCTGTTTACTAATTATAAAGGCTGCTCCAACTCAATAAAAATAAGATATAAACATAATTCTGAAACTTACAGTAACCAAATGACCTTGTGAATATTACTATATACTCAAAAATATTAAACAACAGATATAAAACTATTATAATTCACCATTGTGGCAATAAAGAAACCGCCAAACATCAAAATCGCAATGCACAAAATAAAACATCATTTAATTGTTAGAAGAGCTGCTGGGCATAATTGAAGTATTTGCAAAAAATAATTATTTTAATCAGTATCTCATGTCTATAATCATAGAATTCAAAACAATATATTAAATATACAATCAAGCTTTCAAATCTCCCACACATACTAAATAAGAGTGTGATGCCTGTGCACTCGCCCAGCAATCAAGGAGCCTCAATCCTAACCACTAACACCAGTGAGGGGCATCCACATAGGGGAGGATAACAAATACCCACATAGTAAAGTACAATTTCCCTTAAGAGCTCACAGAGATCACAGTCAATCTGGGTCTGGTTTCTCCCTTTCTCTCCAGATCCCCAATAAGACTCCCCACTGGCACTGCTATAGGGTTCAGATCTCAGCCTAGTGGGCAAGCTAAAACCTCCAGCACCCTCTCTGTCCAACCAGTGCTTCCTATCCCCGCTCAAGTAGCTGACACACACACACTTTGAGATATGAGTTATATACAAACACACAGACACTCTTGGGGAAGCCTGGCACAGATTTTCCAGCTGTGCCCCCTTTCTGCCCCATCTAAAAGGTAGTACCAGCTGCCACCACCCACTAATATCATCTTCTAAAAAGGCCCTTAACAAAGGGTGTCCAATTATTACTGTGCAATATTATTATCCAAATGGTAAGTGCAACTGAACAGTCAAGGCTTATTTGGAGTGACTTGGACAGTATCACTACATATATGTACTCTAGTGCTTAAATTATCTCTACACAAAACAGTCACAGCTGAAAGGTTTAAAAATATTTAATGATAAATAATAAAAACACAAAACAACACTTCTTACTACACAGTGCTAGTCAACAGTTCAGACACAGGAAAATGCATAAAATAATACAGTAGAATAGTTCTGACATCAATACAGAAAACAACTGTCTAATCTTCTTATTTCCTAGCTATTTCTGAAAAGAGACACTGAAGTCTATACAGAACACAGGCAGAAACTGGTGAGTTGGATGTTCTCAAGACAAATGCAAAATGCTCTCTGATTCTCTCTCTTTAAATTGATAACACAGTGCTGCTTCACATTACATCATTCTTAACAATTTTCTGTTTTCCTAGGCTAACAGAAACTCAGAGCTTAATAACCCTTTTGATCTTGCAGCTGGTCAGGAAGCCAGAACAATAAAAAAAATATATACATGTAAATTCTAGCCATTAATTTTGGCCTCCAAACAATAGGAAGAATTCCTTCATTTAGACATCTTGGCTCTGGGTTTTGACATCAAACAATTACACAATGCTTGACTTATCAGCCTTCCTATATCAGAGTGCACTGTTGTTACATTTTTGCAGTTCCACATTTAACAGCATTTTCTTCCATTTAAGAGAACAAGCCCGTGGCTTATATTAATATTTACAAATAACAGAATTATCTACAAAATTCTATCTGGTTAGGCTGGCAGCCTTCACATATCTTCACAACGAGTTTCTTTAAATTTTAAATTTTGAGCTTCAAGAACCACAATCCTGTAAACATCTCCCAGTTTAATTCCCTTTTTTTTTTGCTTTCTGCAGAAATATAGCTTGAGATCCTCTCTGCTTGCATTAAACATAACATGCATTTTTCTTTTCAAGTTCCTGTAAGTAAATGCAACCACATTCAACATACTGCTCCCTATTGAATTGTTCTCCTAAACTGTGCTGTACAAAATTCCATTAATATAAACATATATGTATGTATATATTTATTTATCTTTGTTTAATGGGAAAATCCGAGTTGGATAAATCCCTTTTCAGCGGAGGGCCAAAGAGAAAAGATTCACATTTAACACCAGTTTTGACATATACATAAAATACAGTTACATGATATCAGAAGGAATACAAAATTTGGGTAAGTGTACATAACATGAGAGAAGAAGCTTTACAACAGCTTACATAAACATCATTTAAAACAGAGCATTTACATAGCTTGGATGGGTATATTCAGTGTTGATTGTTCATTAGAAATAGACACAGGCTTGTTTATAGCATAGATAGAGATGACATTGCAAAATATGTTGTAGTATTACCAGTGATTTCTAACAATTAAAATAATGAAAAGAAGAGGCAGCTTAACTATGGAAATATTGGAAATGGGGACGATAGCTGATAATGTAATATAGTATATGCTAGCAGTAGAGCAACTATGAAAGTATTGTATGACTGAGAAGTAAAGTAATTAGGAAAGTGAGAATGGTTGGGGCTACTTGGACTGTTATCAGGAGTGTTAGTTTTGGAAAGATGAGGAGAGAGTGATGAAAATGTGACAGATGGGGGTCAGTGAGGTAGTGGTTGATCTAATTAGAGAGAAGGAGAGTTTGAGTCTTGTCACCTAATGTCAGTAATTGATATAATTGTCACCTAATGTCTGTAATTGATATAATTGTCACCTAATGTCTGTAATTGACATAATTTGCTAATAAAGTTACCGCTTGTGGTTTAGTGAGTATAATCAATCAATCCATCTTTAGTTAAGGGGAAATGTTCAAACTTTCAAACCACTGTGCCTGTGTTATGGCACAAAAACAGTCTCCCTCTTCCACTTCACTTTTTTGCTTCTCCCAGTCAACCTCCACTTCCACTAAACTCAAGAAAATTTTCCTGATTGGAAATACTTAGTCCCTCTCAAAAGTCCCATAAAATATATGTATAGGTAATTCTTTAACCATAGCCTTCTACATTTGCGAATGTTATGATTCTGACAGTCAAAATCACGTTTAATACAACTGCTCCAGTGGTGTATAGGGATAAAGTCCTGACTATGGTCCAGTTGACCAAGGTTTGATTAGCAGCTCAGATGACTGAAGAAGCAGTAGGGAAGGCACTCATCAAAGACACTTCCTAAGGGGAGGCATGGTCAATAGAGGGGAGTTGCAAGTGAATATAGACAATGAGATTGGAGAGACAAGGAAAGGGAAAAGTGGTAGGACATATAAAAAGACCCCATCCAAGATAGAAGCACAGACAGCCAAGCCCCAAGAATGCATTTAGGAAAATAGTTGAATAGTCCTGCGGGGGGAATAGGAGGATGGCTAGTAGACTGAACACAGATGTGGGGCACTTGGATCCAGGACGGTACAATGAGGTCCGAGGGGACCAAAAACCCACCTTTAATACAGCAAGAAGAATCTGTATATACTTCAGATTCTGCCTTTTACTTTATTTAAGCGGTTGTCACTGAAGGTGTGTGTACTCTCAGCAGTCACAAGGTAAACATACAGAGTTTCATTTTCACAATACTTTTATTTATTTTTTGTTAGTTCAGTTTAGTCAGGGAAAGCAGGCAAAGATGTCAGCAGAGGATTATGGCAAGCTAAGAAAGAAGGAGTTGGCCAAGGTGTGTGAAGCCAATAGACTGGTGCATGCCAACCTGACTAAAGTGAAATGATTTTAGCCTTAATTACAGCTGTAGCTCAGACCAGCAACCAGGTGGATAACCAGCCTGATGATGGGAATTTGCAGCCCTCAAAAACAGAACAGCTCACCTTTTCCTCACAGGACTTAATAACCCATCTGCAGTTAAGGAGACTTGAACTGGAGGCCAACCATTTGGAGTTAGAATCAGCAGAGAGACAATAGCAGGCACAACATATAGAATTAGAATCAGCGGAGAGACTGTGGCATTTGGAGGACAAAGAAAATGAGAAACAGTGCCAACATGAGAGGGAGATGGTGACTGTTCGTCAGGGTCATTGAGGTAATATCGAAGTGAATAAGTGAACCCCAGAAGCAATAAAGGTCAGTACATTTCTTCCTAAGTTTGCAGAGGGTGATCATTTTGATAGTTTTATTCATATATTTGAAAGCGTATGTAAACAGTATAATGGTGACCAAGGGCTCTGGGTACGGTTCTTGGCCTCCTTATTCCATGGTAAAGCTGTAACTGCTGTTTCTAAATTGTCTGATACTGACTGTTTAAACGATGATAAAGTTAAACAATGTTTATTGGAATGTTTTAAGTTAACACCTGAAACTTACAGAAAAAAAGTTTCATGAGCATAGACGCAAGGCAGATGAAAGTGTATGTGATTATATTGCTGAGTTAAGCACTTATTTTCATAGGTTAGTGAGTGGGTGTCAGGTCACCACTTTTGAAAGGCTTTCAGACCTTTTGGTGAGGGAACAAGCCCTTAGCACTTTGCCTAAGGACATGAGAATCTGGTTGGCAAACCAGGAGTTTAACTCTGCAGATGAGCTGGGGAAAACAGGGAGATCCCTACTTAGCAAGCAGGGCCTCTCTGCAAAAAAAGGGGATACCCAGTGCTGCACATGGATATAAAGGAACCCATGGTGGGCAGCCTAAACCACCCTCACCCCATTCCATATACCTTTGGCTAAATTCCACCAATAACAGGGGAAGCCACTAGTTCAGGTACACTGCAAGGATCAAAGGTTAGATGTTTTAAATGTAACCAGTGGGGCCATGTAGCATACAGATATCCATGGAAGCAAGGTAGGGAACAAAAGGTTGGGGAGCCACCAAGTAGGGATAACAGAATGCCAGTGGTAAGTTTTCTGTCAACAACAGGGACACCAAACTATCACCGGAGTTTGTATCCTGTCTTAGTGGATGGAAAACAGACCATTGCTAAGAGAGACACAGCCTCTGACATAACATTATGAAGCATGCAGGAGTTAAAGAGGAGCAGTACTTGCGTGGGCAGTCCACTCCAGTCAGTGCTTTAGGAGGGGACCCCATTTCAAATACCTTTGGCCAGGGTTCACCTTGACTGGGTGGGTGGAAAAGGAAGCAAGCAAGTAGGTGTATTTGAGGATATCCCTGCAGATGTCTTGATAGGAAATGAATTTGGTAATGCTGTACCTTGAGTGACATGCAATCAGGCTTGGAGACAGGCATGTGAGTCTGGTAGCCTGAGGGAGAGCAAGACAGACTCCACACCTGAAGTCAGGACTGGTGAGGTGGTTATTTCAGAGTGGATGCTACCCTGTAGCAGTGAGCCTGAAGGTGAGCCACAGCTGCTGGTAGGTTCTGATGTTCCCTTGGGCAAAGTGACTGCAAGGGCAGAGCTGAGTGGTAGTACCCAGGCTGACAGGGAGGCACCACTGTCAGAGGATAACAGACTTCCTGTGGAAGGGGAGCTGGGAAGGGTCACAATGTTAGAGTTGAGACAGGCTCGGCTCTCAGACCCTGTATTACAAGGTTTGAGGAAGGCAGCTAGGGAAACACCTGATTCTTAAGAAAAGGGGAATCTGTACACTGGAACGAAGGGTTACTGTATAGGGAGTAGACCCCTAAGGGAGCGCTAGAGGGTGAGGTAATACAGCAGTTGTTAGTGCCCACAGCCTATCGTCTGGACTTCTATACATAGCAATGGCATTCCTTTTGCAGGTCATATGGGCATAACATGTACCAACAGACATATTATGCAGAACTTTTATTGGCCTGGAATTGCAAGGGATGTAACAGGGTACTGCAGGACCTGTGAGCAGTGCCAAAAAATAGGCAAGGCAGGATACAAGGAGCCATTTCAGCGGGTAGCTATGGATATTGTGGGGCCTCTTAGTACTCCAGGTTCCAAAGGGAAGAAGTATATCCTGGTTGTAGTACATTATGCTACGAGATACCCTGAAGCAGTGGCTCTGTCCTCCATCGAGGCAGAGAAGGTGGCAAATGCTTTGTTAGTGATTTTCGGCAGGGTAGATTTCCCAAGAGAAATACTGACTTAAACAGGTGCCAATTTCATGTTAGACCTGCTGGCTTGTCTGTGGGAGTGCTGTGGGGTGAAGCACCTAAAGACCACTCCCTACCACCCCTAGACTAATAGTTTTGTGGAAAGGTTAAACTCCACACTAAAGACCATGCTATGGGCATTTGCAGACCAGTTTAAGAGAGAGTGGGACAAATATGTGCCCCATTTGCTGTTTGCATACAGAAAGGTACCCCAAGAATCCACAGGTGTTTCACCCTTTGAGTTGTTGTATGGGCATAGGGTGAGGGAACCTTTAGATTTGCTTTGTAATGAGTGGGAGAGTGAGTGTGAATCCTGCAAGGAATCTGTTGTGGGATATGTCCTAAATCTCAGGACAAGGCTTAGGGAGCTCATGGTCTTGGCCCAGGAGAACCTGGCAGGAGCCCAACAGCAGAAAGACGTTTGGTATGACAGGAATGCTCACGCCCGAGAGTGTGCTGTGGGACAGCAGGTTATGGTTTGCATTCCTGTCAGACACAATAAGATATAGGCAGCTTGGGAAGGACTCTTCAAAGTAGTAAGGAAGGTCAGTGATTTTAACTAGGCAGGAGGCAGGGACACAAATTGTACCATGAAGCCTTACCATGACAGCGAGGCCCTTGTGCTGAGCATTTGCAGTGGGTGGCAGGAGGAGCCTGAGGAGGATCTATAGCTACATCAAGCCAGCCTACAAAATGTCAAGTTATTAAGGTGGAGCCTAGGGTTGCTGGCATATGACATGCCAGTGCAGCACTGGAGTGGGGTCAGCAATGCCAGCACAGATGGACTTTCAAGACAGGGTATGTATTAATGCTTTTGCAGACAGGGTCATTTCTCTCAAGCCATGTTTCAACAGGGTCACTGGAAAAACTAGCTCAAGTCTTCAAAGGGTAGAGAGATGTGATGATGTGAGGTATTGTCAGCTATGCCAAGAGAAGTAGGGAAGTGGATGTGTAATATATGCCAGCATAGCCAGCTGGAGTTTTATAAATAATTATATGCCATTTGTATAGCAAGCTGATTTGTACAGATTCTTGTGTTGAAAAATGTATTTGTAAAGCTGTTTGTGTTAAACATGTACCAACAGCGGGTCCTGCTGGATAGAAAAGAAATACACCTGTATGTCATACTGTATTGTAACTGTTGAAATGAATACAGTGTAACAGAGGATACTGAAAGAGAAGAGGTTAATCTCAGTCCAGCAAACTTTGAAAAAATAGTCTGAATTTAAATATCTGGTTTGGGCGATAAAGATTATATCTTACAGTTCTGATTGCAGCCAGAGAAAAAATGTCTATGAAAACCAGGACTAAGAATCATATAGTATTGTCCTTAGGGGTGAACTAATTGCCACCCTAGAAGGATGGAAGTTTTAGAAATGGATTCATAGTTTCCAGATGCCATAACATATCTTAGCAAAGCTCTATGTGCATGTATGTTAACACATACTTGCTAGATTATGGTTCAGTTTCTAGTAAAGGGGGTAGTGTGGGAGCCAGAGTCAGATGACTAGATGTGGTGTCATTCTATAGTCAGCACTGAAATGATATTTAGATATTAATGAGAGATGTCACTTATCTCTCAGCAGTCTGTTTTTGAAACCTGACAAAGATGGACCACTCACCTACATCATCTTGTCTTGCTTTAGTAAGTAACCAGGGAATAGTAATTCTTTAGATTAGCAAGGAAAATATAGTGAGATTAGTTGAGTACTGTTTTTCTGTATCTGTGTGAATATATCCATTTGTGTTATTTGCAATATTTCCTGTAATTGAAACTCTGGTGTTTATTGTAAATAGATATTTAGTAGTTTCATGTCCTTTTATTATTTATTATTAGATATATTTATTTTTTCATAGCAGCTGGTCTTTTAGAATAATTGCTTACCCTTGTAAGAGCCCTGGAGCAGCTGGCTTTGCAGTGTTCTGGTGGCAGTCTCTACCTTATCGTCTGGGCAAAGGGGGCATAGCTGGTAAATCTGTGCCAGCCTTTCCCAGGTGTGTGCATGTGCATGCGTGTGTGTGTGTGTGTGTGTGTGTGTGTGTGAGAAAATCAAATCTCAAAGAGTGCGTGTGTCAACTACTTGGAGCAGTGACACAGAGCACTGGTTTCACAGAGAGGGAGGTGGAGGGCTTGACTTGGAACACTCAGCTGAGGACTCAACCCTACAGCTGTGGTCATTGTGCAGTCTTATTTGGGGCCTGGTGAGAGAGACAGAGGAAACCCAGCCCCGGGATGGGAGTTTATTCCCTATGTGTTCCTAAAGGAAATTATGCTTGATGCAGAGAGCTGTACCTGGAAATACTGTGTTTATCTATTTTTGTTCCAAGTGAATGTTCCTCACTGGTGTCAATGGTGAGGATTAAGGCTTCTGGATTAGTGGCCCATAGGAGGGACATCACAGATTGGTGAGCAGTGATGTGATATTAATTGAACTTCTGTAGCCTGTAGGCAGTTGTCACTGAAGGTGTGTTTACTCTCAGCAGCCACAAGGTAAACATGCAGAGTTTCATTTTCACAAGTTTTATTTATTTTTTGTTAGTTTACTTTAGTCAGGGCCTTAGAGTAGCTGGCTATGGACTGTTCTGATGGCAGTATCTACCTTTTAGTATGGGCAGAGGGGGCACAGCTGGCACAGCTGGTGAATTTGTGCCAGCCTTTCCCAGGTGTGGGTGTGTGTGTGTGTGTGGGGGGGGGGGGACCAAATCTCAAAGAGTGTGTATGTCAGCTACTTGGAGCAGGGACACAGAGCAACGGTTTCACAGAGAGTGTGGTGGAGGACTTGGCTTAGAACACTCGGCTGAGGACTCACCTTTACAGCTGTGGTCAGTGTGGAGTCTTATTTGAGGCCTAGTTTGAGAGAGAGAGAGAGAGAGAGAGAGAGAAAACTCAGCCCAAGGATGGGAGTGCATTCCCTGTGTGCTTGTAAGGGAAATTGTGCTTCTTGCAGAGAGCTGCATCTGGAAATACTGTGTGTATCTATTCTTGCTCCAAGTGAACATCCCTCACCAGTGTCCATGGTGAAGATTGAGGCTCCTTAATTTCTGGACCAGAGGAGTGATGCCTCAGATACCAACATATTCCATTTGTCCAACAATCTCTATTATCTTTCACGAATTTTACAAATTTGCTTCTTACGTAGTAACGTGGAAACTTGTTGATCATGCAAAATATCACCATATTTGGTTTCATCTACTTCAAAATGTCCTACATATTCAGCCATACATCCGATTAAATGCCACAGATTGTCTCTAATGTCCTGTAATGCTCTTGCCACTTATCTAACATTAAGTCAGATTAACTTCAGGTACCTTATCCACATTTCTTAGATTAAGCTTGCATTTCACACACCTTTTCACTGACCATTTCTTCCTCCAAACGTATGTTTTCAGTACTGCTTTCCATTTCTTCTGTTATCATTTGATGGGTGTCACCTTCAAACTATATTACTCAAAAGTTTACCTCAGATGTTAAAAATTACTTTCTTACCATGATATATAGAATGATCAAGGAGACAAATAGCTTTGTCTAAGACAGCAAAGGCTTCCTTATTATTGCAGTTTTTGATGGTCTCCTGCTGAAGGGGCTGTCATTAGTGATTCAACTTTGTGCAAGACTGATCTGGAAAAAAATAGATAACGGACATCAGGGGTTATGAGCTGCAGAAAAGTGGTAGACAAGTAGTTTCGTGGCCAGAGTGGATAACTGAATGAAATCACACCGAATTACTGACTTTCAGACTCTGTATCAATGAATGAATAAAGTCCAATAAGCACTGCTGACTAACAAACTGACAGAAATTATGTACAGACATGTTAATTCTAGGCAATACTAATTACCTGTTACTAATGGATTATTTTTCCCAATTTGTGGAAATTAAAAAAATAATACCTGCAATATTTTGAAAATACAGTGGCACATCTTACTGCAATGCTTGCCAGGAATGGCATCACACAGATCATATTCTCGGGCAATGGAATTAAGTTTTCTGAACAAAAGTTCAAAATTCTATCACTTTGCAGAAAGTTATAGCTTCATATGCCTCACCAATAGCTTGAAATTCCACCAGACCAGCTATGAGTCTGAACAGCTTCTTGAAGTAGAGAAATAAAGTACTAAGTCCAAGATCTCAACCTAGTACTTCTTATTTGCAGATTGACACTTATGCCAAAAAGGGTATAGCTTAACCAAACTTCTGATGGGGCATATACTTTGTACCGTAGTACCCCAGCTTCCTTCATTGATGGTACCAGAATGCTCTGACCAGATTAAGCAAGCAGGTCAAGTTCTCTTTCTAGGTATTTGCACAGAAAGGTAAGGGATACAAAAAGAAGGATGAGGTATTTAACAGAAGACATTATGTGAGGAGTATGAGCCCCATTTGTCAGTGTGGATCACTGATAGCAAAACCCAGTGAAATGAGGTGCCACTCCCCCATACACTATGTTGTTTCCTGATAGAAGGACTTCAAGACATTGTGATTTGGAACAGAAAACATCTCCTCCCACCATAAAAAAACTAAATCATCACATCTACTGGTCATCCTGGGTCCAAACCACTTGCCTGCTCAGCTCTCATCCACTGTCAAAAGGGCTATGTATGGGAGAGAAGTGATCAAGTCTTAAAAGAATGGACTTATGGAGTCAGTGTACAGTAGCAAATGGAAGTCACCAGGAAGCATTTTATCAAGGGACAAAACTGAACATGTATGATGTAAAAGAACATATATTTCCCTTGGGATTCTTGAAGATAGGCTCTGTAAGGCATACCTCTCAACTGTCCAGATTGTTGCAGGATGTCCACATTTTTACCCTATATTTATGGTCTGTTCCTCATCAAATTTCTGATTTTTTAGTAAATCATTGAGGACTGAAGTCATTAAATAATGACAGACATTAGATTTTCCAGGTTTGTATATTTTAGAACATGCATGCTAACACAAAACCTTTTATTCTAGCAACTTTCTAAGTTTAAAACCATAATTTTTAAAGTTTGTCCATATTTTTGGGCATTTGCATACCCACGATTATTTGGGCTTTGTCCAGATTTCTTGTGCCAAGAGGTTGAGAGGTATGCGGGGTTCTTGAAGTTTTGTGTTCTGGTGTAATGAAATGTTTATGTAAGCAAAAGCCAAAAGCAATAATATTTGACCTGTTGTTTCCAAGAAAGATGCAGTGAGATACATAAATGAGATTGCAGGTTAGATTAGTGAGGGTGGGGCAGTATAGGGTCAAGTTTAGGTGGGCTGCTGTTCACCTTAAATTACATATGCCACTGCTAACATTGAGTTAATCAATAAATCAAGTTATGTCTACATATTCCTGTCATAGTGGTGTCTCCTCTAATTCAGCAAACTTGATGTGATTGGCCTGGTCTGTCTGACAGTTTATTCACAGCCATATTATCACTCCAGACTGTATGTGAGCTGTGGCAAAACTTT
>NC_056727.1:532689964-532744964 GCF_019279795.1 Protopterus annectens | reverse complement strand
TCACAGCCCATACAAAGGGCTGGACATTATTTCTTTTTTTTGCCAAAATAAAAGCTGAATGTTGTTAAGTTTCAGTTGTACCTCTCAACTACCCAGATTTTTGAAGAATGTCCAGATTTTTGCTTCATATTTTGGTCTGTTTCTCATAAAATTTCCAAACTAAATAAGGACATACATTTAAGTTTCATGCTTTATAGCCTTCAGAAAAATGCATGCTAACACAAATTCTGTTAATCTAGCAACTTTCTAAGTTTATAAGAGCAATATTTAAAATGTATCCCTATTTGTGTGCCTTTATCCCCCCATTATTTTAGGCTTTGTCCAAATGTCTTGTGCTAAGAGGTTGAGAGGTATGGTTGTTTCTATTGTTTCATATTGCACTAATATGTTCTAGATATAGAACAATTGTCTTATGTAAGAATTACAGGAAAAATGACAAAGTATATTTTGTTGTAAAATCACAGAACATGTGATGTTTTTCATGTTTTTATCCTTGGATAAAGATGGGCATTTGGCAACCCGAGCCAGAAGAGCTGGAAGGTGGTTTTGCACCACTGACAACTCACCTTCAGTAATAAGCCTGGTCTGTCATTTTACTTGTTTTCTTCCTTCCTTTCTTTCCTTCTTTACTACTTTCTGTTTTTTTTTAGTAAAATGCCATGACTTCCTTCACAGGAGATGACAGGTCACATGTAGATGCATCAAGGACACTACGAACAGGTCTGAATCTGTGACGGATGTCCTGGAGGTGTACAGGAAAACTCCTCTAAAGTAATGATTTAACCACAATGGACTCACAGAGGGGAGTGATCTTACAGTAAATACCAACAGGTGGGCAGCATAGGTTTTCTACAGACCTACTACTGCCTCCTGCCTTACAGGATGGTGATCACCATTTACAAAGGTTTGATCTTAGTAGTAAAGAGACATTGGATGGTGCAAATTTATTTACATTTATTGGTCAGGAATGGTTAATCAGTAGGATCCTACTTTCCATGTGTTCTGATTTATACAAAAACACACTATGACATGAATAAAAACTACTTGAGATGTACCTCCCTGGACTACATGAAAAGAGACATGGAAGAGCTCTCCGAGCTTGTAGTTCAGGCAGGTATGACCCTAGCCTTGAGTAGCATCCTGCCATTGCCAAGAATGATACTGCAGTACAAGGACAAAATGATTGACTTCAACAATTGGCTAAGGTTCTGGTGTCATTCTAAGGGGTTCCAGTATCTGTCTGCCTGGGAAGACATGGTCAACAGGCCACGAGGCTTTGCCAGAGATGGTCTGCACCTGTCACCCCTGGGATTCTGGATACTGGCTAAGGCTCTTGCCACCCCTATAGTGCCTTTTTTTTGGCAAGGTTCAAATGACAAATTCACCACTGTAACAGGTACAAGCAAGCAAAAACTGAGGGTAATGCTACTCAGTGCTAGAAGTCTAAACCTGAAAATGCACTCACTCGAGGCACTCCTTAAAATGTAGAACATCAATATCTGTGCAGTGACTGAGACCTGGTTCAAGGCTCCAGAGACCACCCCTCTGCATTACCAGGCTATAACTCATACCACACCTTTCGGCCATCTAACCTGGACTGGAACACCAAAGGTAGAGGTGCGTCCATATTCATTAAGGATATCCACACCTTCAGGCTAGTTGCCCAACGTAATGCACCCAAGATTATTCAAGTGGAACTAACTCTGGGCAAAACTGCAATCCAGATTGTAGCTTGCTACAGATCCCCCACCATGCCCCAGAATTCCCACTCCTCTTTTCTTGATATACTGGAAAATATTAGGGTTCAACCAAACACCCTAATAATGAGTGATTTCGACTACCCCACCATTAACTGAGAAAACCACTCATGTACCAACTACACCCGCTCAAAGTTTTCTAGAATTCATAAACTCCAATGCCCTGGACCAACTTATCCACACTTCCACCAGGGGCAACAATATCCTGGCCCTAGTCATTACCAACATGAGTGACCGGTGCTCCACACCTGAAGTCAACTCCTCATTGGTCAGATCAGACCATAAGCTAATCATCATAGATATCCCCATCCTGCCCCCACCTTCCATTAAGGAAACTACTGTAAAAAATTCCTCCAAAGCCAACTTCATGCTTCTCAACACAGAAGTGGCGAATACACGACACCCGTGCAGATGGACAATACAGTTATTACTGCTGAATCCTACACAAATGCACTCTATAAACATTTACACGATTGCATGGATCGTGCTATCCCTAACAGAACCAAGACACTATCCTCCAAAAAAGGAAGCCAATCTGGTGGTCCCCTGCTATAAACAAACTCTACAACAGAAGGAAGAAACTGTTGCAAAAGAGAATAAAATCCCATGAGTATAGGAGCTTCCTGGTCAGCCTCAGTAAGAAGCTGAGATCCCTCATAAAATCCTCCAAAGCAAGCTACGAAAACAAGATTGCCACTGATTCTAAGGACAACCACAAAGCATTCTATAGCTATGTCAAGAATCTCAATGGCAACACCCAGATCTGCTCTGAGTTACAGCACAATGACAAGAAAATTACAGAACCAGTTGATATTGCCAACATCCTGGACGATTGGTTCAGTGCTAACTTTACCCCCTCTCACCCCCTAAAGGGCCCAAATCTATACCGGAAGAATGCAGAGTCCCTGTAATTACAACTATGCAGGTAAAAACTGCACTCTCTAAAGCCAAGAACACAGCATCCATGTGACCGAACAACATCCCAGGCTGCGTTTTACATGAACTTCAGAACGAACTAGCTCCCCATCTAAGCACCATGTTCAGTTATAGCCTCATGTCAGGCTTTGTGCCAACTAAGTGGTGCACAGCAACAGTTATTCCACTCCACAAAGAGGGAGCCACCACAGACCCTGGGAACTATCGCCCTATTAGCCTGATGAGCCTGGTTTGCAAGGCCATGGAACAAATCATCATGGAACTCATAAACAAAGACATTGGTAACCTCCAAACTCTGGACCCCACCCAGCTCAGGTTTGTGAAAGGCAGATCATGCCTTCTGAACCTGATTGACTTCTTTGAAACAGTCACCAAAGCCGTAGACAAGGGCAAGGTGGTTAATACAGCCTATCTTGACCTTGACAAGGCTTTCAACAACATCCCCCATTCTGGAATTATAGATAAACTCACTAAGCATGGTATAAATCCCTATGTCGCAAGATGGGATGCCAAATGGCTCACTGACAGAACCCACACTGTAAAAGTTGCAGACACCAAATCTGACTTCAAACCAGTGACAAGTGGAGTACCACAGGGTTCAGTCCTGGGTCCTCACCTGTTTGGTATCTACTTCTCTGAAGTACAGGCCAACACAGAAGGTCTCTGGCTAGTGAAGTTTGCAGATGACTGCAAATTAGGTTCCATAGTCGAGTCCCCAAACATCATGGACATTCTACAGAAGGGCCTCACTGAGACAGATGCCTGGTGTCAGAGCCATAGCCTCAAGCTCAATGCCAAAAAGTGCATTGTTATCCCCTTTGGTAAAAACTCTGTACCCATGAACTACCACATAGGCGGCAGTCTACTTAACGCCAAATGTATGATAAGAGACCTTGGGTCTCAGGTGGACAGTAGTCTCTCCTTTGATAATCACATTCCCATAGTAGTCAGGAAATACTTCTACGTGGCACACCTCATCATGAAAGGGTTCTCATCCAGGAAAAAAGAGGTCATTGTTCCCCTCTACTCAGCTCTCATTAGACTCATTATAGAGTACAACGCCCCCTTTGGAATGTACCACACAATACATCTGCAACAGTTGGAAAGGCCACAGAAGTACCTTACAAAGAAGATTACCGGACTCAAACAGATGCCCTATGCGGACCGTCTCAAAAAACGTCAGCTTTACTCCGTAGCATATCACCTACTCCAAGGTGATCTCTTCCTAACATACAAAGCTATGTCAAACCCAAAGCTGTTGGACATGCTACACCTAAAGAAATCCATCTCACTCCGAGCTACGTGCTCTAGGGACCTAAACCATGTCACCACAATAAACAGAACATGCTGGAGGGATAGATTCCTGTCCCAGAGACTTCTCATACTCTGGAACAAGCTACCCATCTATGTCAAGCAGAGTTCCTCATTAGCACTCTTCAAGAAAAATCTTGATGAGTGGATGGGAAATAGGAAATTCACCCCGGGGATCTCTTCTGTGGCTCTGCTCGACAGGGGCACAGGAAAATAACTTTCTTGGGTGGTAAAAGCCAGGGAACCTTGTTGGCTAGGCTTACATAGGTCCTTGGGCCGATAGCTTAGTACCTACCTATGAACTTATGAACCTAAAAATGTAAATGTACAAAAAATTCAAATGGGAAAGTAAGTGGAACAATTAATAACACATACACAGATACAAACTCTGTGCGAGTTAATACAGTGCAATATCAGATTCCGATTTATAGAAAAACATATGACATAAATAAATAAAAATGTAGATATACATTAAAATCAAATGAAAATGTAAGTGGGACAATTAATAATGCATTAACAGATATACAATCAGCATGAGCTAATACAGTTCAATATCTACTAATGTCAAGTATTTGGATTATATATTCTAATAGAAAGATCTGACGTCATTTAAGCTAAAACTGAAGTAGCAGCACAACATTGCATAATCATAATTACATCACTATTGTTTTATTTATTTTACATTTGTCAACTGGGTAGGTTGACTGGTCCAGATATTCTTTATAACCATGACTCAAGTCAACTAGCAGAAAAAAATTATACATAAAGTGTATAACAATATATAATTTGTGTAAAACCACAACTGATACAATAGAATATATATTTTTTTACTTTAATAGCAATCTTAAATAACAACATATAGCTTGAGTAAAAACACAATTGATACAATAGGATTTTTGACTCTAATAAAAAAAGGAGCGAGATGAAAATATATAGTGACTGGAAATAGCCCAATGGAGATGTACTTAAGGTAGGGAAAGTTAGGCAAGACTTAAAGAAACTGACTTGAAGTAATCGGTTCATAGGTTCATAGGTTGGTACTAGGCTATCGGCCCTAGGGCTTATACAAGCCTAGCCATAACAATTCCCTGGCTATTTCTTCCCACACTATTTACTTCCCTGGACCCGTGTCTAGCAGGGCAACTGACGTGATCCCCAGGGTGAATTTCCTTTCTATTAAAGGAAAAGGGCCAGCACAAATAGGTAGCATCCAGTATTAATCTTTTATTGTGCCATCATAAACATGTCAAACCGGTTCATCAGTGACATACATAATACAAATCCAGAAAAAGAAGTGAATTCCACTAAAGAACGCTCAGCAGAACAAAAACAATGTAAATATTGGAAGAGTGTTGCACCACAAGTATTAGTATTTCATCTGAGTATTCAAAACTTGCTAAACAACCAAAATGGCGAAAAGACAGCTTCAAAATAACAGCTTCAATAACAGGCTTTTACCATGTTGAATCCACGATATATGAAATATAGAGCTTTGCTGTTGTAAAAGTCAAGTGGTGTTGTAATTCCACAGCTTTAAAACATGTGGATGTCATAAAAACAGAAAAAACGAACATAAAAGTGAAGAACCCTTCTGATGTAAACAATGGATAAGCGCTTTCAGCTTTTTCAAGCCTTCTTCAGATCCAAGTAGGTACATAATGCAAAAGAGATCATATAAATACTACCATCAATCAAAACTCCTGGGATGTCATTTCCTCTATAGTTTGAGATTTAAAATTTATCATTGAGACGAGGTGTGAACAATGATCCTAATTTAACAATCCATTTCTTTTCCATCTGGTTAAGCATTGAATGCAAGCCCCATTTGCATCCTTTATCATCTGATATCCAATCAATAATTGTAAAAGTAAACTTTGCAGACTGGTGTAGCTGACAATGTCTATATAATGCATTGGTGATGCGTTTGTTTCAAATGTCACTTAGATGTTCAGATATTCTAAGATGAAGGGGTCTGGATGTTTGCCCTATATAAAATGAGCGGCAGTGGCAACAGGCTAAATAAATTACCCAATCTGATCTGCAGTTGGCATAGAAATTGATGTCATAGACCTGGCTAGTGTTGTAACTAGAGAATTGTTTGGTTTTACAAAGTTGTTGACAAAAAGAACAATGTCCGCACGGATAGCAACCCATTAATTTATCCCCTACAATATTTAACTGATGACTAATATTCCTATTTCTAGGCTGATGTTTGCAATGTGAGAGGTAAGAGCCCAGTGTTTTGCTATGGCGGAAGGAAAAAAGACATTTGTCTGGTAACAATTGATTCAATTCCTTATTAGCCATCAAGATGTTCCAATGTTTATTTATCACATCCCTAAGTATGTTGACATTTCTGCTATAAGTGGTAATTAATTTGATCGTGTCTGATCCTTTCTGATCACGCTTGTTCTTGTATGTGAGTAGTTCATCCCTAGATTGTTTAGAAACCCATTCCCTGGCAGTGACTACATCCCCCAACCTATAGCCTCTGTTCAAAAATCTACCCGAGAGATCTTGTTTAGAATCATTACAATCCTCTTGCCTTGAACAAATACATCTAATCCTGGAAACTGTGACTTTGGTATGTTACTAATGGTGTATGTGGGGTGTGAACTAGTTGCATACAGTAAATTATTAGATTGTGGATATTTTCTATATACAGTAGTATGTAGGAAATTGTCAGATTCCCTTGAGATCTTAAATAACTGATTTCATTATAACTGTATGATAGAGAAAATTCTATGCCCCACTTGTTTTCATTCAAGTACTGTACAAACTCCTTCAGATATTCAAGGCCCCCACGCCACACCAACCAACAATTATCCAGAAATCTCCTCCAAATATACATATCAGGCAGATAGATGTTGTGTGACATATTGTAGATCAGTTCTTCTTCTATATAAGAACAAAAATTCGAGGGAACAAGCTGCTAAGCGTAAGGAAAACAGATAATAAAGTGAAATCCACAGTCCGGTAAAACTGTTCCAAAGAAGGCAACAAAAGTCCATGCGCTGTAATATTAGAGCTTTTATTAACCACAAGCACTTTCGGAGAGACTCCTATCTCTCCTTCCTCAGACAAAAATGAAACAACCAGTTGTAGTATCAAACTTTCTTTAAAAAGGGTGCTGTTAACTAATTAACCAATTAGAAAACAAATTGCCAATTACCAATTCAACAGCTTGTGAGTTTAAAATCATACAGAACCAGCAGCTAAAATGTTAGAAACAAAACAAAACAAAACTTCACTTTAAAAATGCGAATTGTTTCGCCATTTAAAACGCAAAACTTCCAGCCTTTTCTATCATAAAGGGATATAATGTCTATCAGTGCTTATATACGTAATATACACTGTTCTTATGTTGTATAAAAAGTATATACACAAATACGTAAATTATAAATTACGTAATAATTGCAACTACATCCAAAGGCTGAGCCTTAAACATTTAAATTTAAATTTAAATTTAGCTCATAGTGCTAACATTTAAATGATTGTTAGCATGGAACTACAAAACTCTCATGAGTAGCTTTCCAAATGTTAACACCTATAAGTTTAAAGTTTTGAAATTTAAAATTTTAAAACAGAAACTTCTATACATTTTCAAATGTCCTGTTGTTATAAATATGCTCTAAGAAGAACCAATTGTTAGTTTTAGTGTTTAATTTTTATAATACCTGCAGCTTGTAATTGAGCGAATATGTGTAAACCTAATGTGTTTCAATATTTATGACGACGCTAATAAGTTTTGTGGTTTGTTAAAAATGGATACAAACCACTATGTCCATGTGGCATTATGTTGTTCTCTTAAATGCAATACATGCGTTAAATAGTTAATCAATGTAAAATCCTATATAGGTCAATTCAACACTTCACTTCGTAAAGTCCCCTATGCATTTATATTAGACGCTAGATGCAGCGTCATTCAAAGTGGAACCAAATCAAAAAATATGACTTAGCTATGCATGGAGAGTTTCCAAAAGCTCCCTGCTGAGTCAAAAGATGTTACCTTTTACAAGCTAATAGTTTTAAAATACAAGTGAGCGATATTGCTTCATTTAAGCCAGGGTGTGTGTGTGCAGATGTCCTAAGCTGCCATAATAGCTCTTCCTTTTCTAGCAACAATTGCCATGGACCTGAAAACATTTGTGTCCTAATTTGTTTCAGAACCATAAATCTGAAACTATGTTCTTTATTGTCCAAAACATGGAAGGCCAGAGCGTTGTTAGTGTCGCTCTTAGAAATAGCATATAAATGCTCATACACTCTTTTATGCAGTGCCCTCTCAGTCTTTCCTATATAGAAAGCAGGGCACTGCTTACAGCTTGCCACATACACCACTGCCTTAGATGAGCAGGTAAAGTTACCTGTTAATTTGTATTTTACATTGTTGATAACCACATAATTACCTTCCTGCATGAATTTACACTGGTTGCACAATCCACATTTAACCATACCCTTAACTTTATTAAATGAACTGTTTTTGTTCATTTCTAGCAATGCCTTTAAGTTAAATCCTTTCCTAAAGGCTATACTGGGTGTTGTACCCAACAATTGCTGTAAGTTTGTGTCTTCTTTTATGTTGGCCCAATTTTTCTGCAGGATTCCCCTAATAAAATGATGGTCAATTGAGAACGTGCACAAGAATCTGACTTCTATATCAGCTTCTCCACCCTTTCTATTCAGGCCCCCCACAGAGTCTTGGTTAGTCATCAAGTTCGGCCCTGCTCTATTAAGGATGGGTCTAAAGTAGCCGGATTCCCTTTTGTGTTTCACTTCAGATACAATCTCCAAAATGAAAGAATTGGGATACCCCCTATTAACAAACATAGCAGTTAAATTGGTACATTCATAATGGAAATCCTCATCTTTGGTTATCATCCGCGCCGCCCTAACCATCTGCCCTTTAACCACAGCTCTTTTTTGATGGATAGGGTGGCAACTACCAAAGTGCAGGAATCCATTAGAATACGTGGGCTTTCTATAGATGTTACTAGTAAACATAGCCAGTTTTCTATCTTTGGTCAGATTAATATCTAAAAAACTAATTTCGGCCTCGTTCACTTCAAATGTGAAATCCAAGAAGTGGGTCATGGTCTTAATGTCATCAATAAAAGGAGCCACCATATCCAAGGAACCCTTCCATAGCATAAACATGTCGTCCTGGTATCTTGTGTACCAGGCGACATGTTCTTTAAATAGTGGGTTATTAAACAATAATGTGTTTTCCCATTGTGCCATTACACAGTTGGCAAAAGACCCCCCACATGGTGAGCCCATTGCTACGCCAGAAACTTGCCTATATATAACGTTGTCAAAACTAAAAAAGTTGTATTTTAACACCATTTCTAGCAACGTTTCAACTGTGTAGACAATGTTTTGTTCCACATTCCTTGTCTCTAAGAAGTCCCTTACCCACTCCAATCCCAACTGTTGTGGAATGACCGTGTAAAGTTCCTTCACATCTACTTAAAGGCATTGCTAGAAATGAACAAAAACAGTTCATTTAATAAAGTTAAGGGTATGGTTAAATGTGGATTGTGCAACCAGTGTAAATTCATGCAGGAAGGTAATTAATTATGTGGTTATCAACAATGTAAAATACAAATTAACAGGTAACTTTACCTGCTCATCTAAGGCAGTGGTGTATGTGGCAAGCTGTAAGCAGTGCCCTGCTTTCTATATAGGAAAGACTGAGAGGGCACTGCATAAAAGAGTGTATGAGCATTTATATGCTATTTCTAAGAGCGACACTAACAACGCTCTGGCCTTCCATGTTTTGGACAATAAAGAACATAGTTTCAGATTTATGGTTCTGAAACAAATTAGGACACAAATGTTTTCAGGTCCATGGCAATTGTTGCTAGAAAAGGAAGAGCTATTATGGCAGCTTAGGACATCTGCACACACACACCCTGGCTTAAATGAAGCAATATCGCTCACTTGTATTTTAAAACTATTAGCTTGTAAAAGGTAACATCTTTTGACTCAGCAGGGAGCTTTTGGAAACTCTCCATGCATAGCTAAGTCATATTTTTTGATTTGGTTCCACTTTGAATGACGCTGCATCTAGCGTCTAATATAAATGCATAGGGACTTTACGAAGTGAAGTGTTGAATTGACCTATATAGGATTTTACA
Organism: Protopterus annectens; assembly: GCF_019279795.1. NCBI lineage: Eukaryota > Metazoa > Chordata > Ceratodontiformes > Protopteridae > Protopterus > Protopterus annectens. The sequence continues at coordinate 532,734,820 of NC_056727.1, read as the reverse complement.
TTGATTAACTATTTAACGCATGTATTGCATTTAAGAGAACAACATAATGCCACATGGACATAGTGGTTTGTATCCATTTTTAACAAACCACAAAACTTATTAGCGTCGTCATAAATATTGAAACACATTAGGTTTACACATATTCGCTCAATTACAAGCTGCAGGTATTATAAAAATTAAACACTAAAACTAACAATTGGTTCTTCTTAGAGCATATTTATAACAACAGGACATTTGAAAATGTATAGAAGTTTCTGTTTTAAAATTTTAAATTTCAAAACTTTAAACTTATAGGTGTTAACATTTGGAAAGCTACTCATGAGAGTTTTGTAGTTCCATGCTAACAATCATTTAAATGTTAGCACTATGAGCTAAATTTAAATTTAAATTTAAATGTTTAAGGCTCAGCCTTTGGATGTAGTTGCAATTATTACGTAATTTATAATTTACGTATTTGTGTATATACTTTTTATACAACATAAGAACAGTGTATATTACGTATATAAGCACTGATAGACATTATATCCCTTTATGATAGAAAAGGCTGGAAGTTTTGCGTTTTAAATGGCGAAACAATTCGCATTTTTAAAGTGAAGTTTTGTTTTGTTTTGTTTTGTTTCTAACATTTTAGCTGCTGGTTCTGTATGATTTTAAACTCACAAGCTGTTGAATTGGTAATTGGCAATTTGTTTTCTAATTGGTTAATTAGTTAACAGCACCCTTTTTAAAGAAAGTTTGATACTACAACTGGTTGTTTCATTTTTGTCTGAGGAAGGAGAGATAGGAGTCTCCGAAAGTGCTTGTGGTTAATAAAAGCTCTAATATTACAGCGCATGGACTTTTGTTGCCTTCTTTGGAACAGTTTTACCGGACTGTGGATTTCACTTTATTATCTGTTTTCCTTACGCTTAGCAGCTTGTTCCCTCGAATTTTTGTTCTTTCGTAGTCTGTTTGGTTTTTGGAATCGTAGTTGGTCATGTCCAACGAGGGAAACGTTGTTTCGCAGGGCTCATTGTTCTCCCAAGATGGGGGTGTTGTTGGCAACAGTTCGGGAACTAAGGTGAAAGATTGTGAGGCGAAAGCCGATGGAGATTTAACCACTCTCATTCATTTACTTATGGGAAGAATGGACAGTTTCAGTCAGAGAATGGACTTGTTGGACAACGCGTTTAACACAAGAACCAGCACGCAGCTAGTAACGCAAAGAGTTGATGTGAACTCTGGAACTCATGACCTTGTACCGCTTACCGGTTTGGCTACTAGAAATCAGCAACCAACTAGCGGGGCATCATTGGATGTTAGTGACATTCCTGCTGGGCAAGGACACAACATAGTTTCGGCGAACGCCGGAACACAAGGTACTGTTAGTTCTGTTAATGATTCTCTTCCAACAGTATCACTGTATTTAAACAGAAAGAACTTTTTTATGACCACTGACAAAACAACGACAGGGGTAGTTAATACAGAGACTACTGATGAGGCTAACATCAATAACATTGCAGAACTTATTGGGGATTTCGATCATAAGCTGTTCAGGTGTAAAAAACTTCAGCTCGAAATCTCTTATTTAACCGAATGCCTGGACAGGAAGATAGTCCCTAAAGGGCTTAGGCAATGGAGATTCCCAGTAGGCTTAGAGGAAGGCTCTGAATTTCATGGACAACTTCTGGCCTTATTTGATAAACACTGTTTTGAATACATGGCGATGCTGATAGATTATTATACAGCACAAGTGGAGATTTACAGGAACGACTTGGCTAGTCTAGAACAAGAAATCAAAAACAACTATGATTTCTTGCGCTACAAATATGATTATTCACGAGTGTTTTCCAGCATTGATGCCTCTATTAATAAGCTCTGTGACAATAAGAAAAAGAAAATCACTAGAGACATGAGGCAATATGCTGACATCATCAACCTCCTTTTTCCCATTTTCTACATGGGGTCAGGATATTATGTCAGTTGTCATCACCTCCCACTGTTCAATACCACTCTCCTGAATTCTTTCACACTCATGCCTGACTGTTGCAGGTCTTCTTTCACACACTCCATTCACTTCTTTGCTGAATGCTCTCATTTTCTCTTGCCTTCTTCCTGCCTGACTCAAATCTTCTTCATCAGATTGTCTACTGCTTTCCTGCACATGTTCCTGAACCACCATAATCTGTTCTATTTGACCTTTTCTGTAATTGTAATTACTTTGGCTTCTGTCCCACAGTGTTCATCCTACCACCCATCTCAGGCACTTCATCTCCCTCACCTCTAGCTTCCTCAACTGCTCTGCCTTTACTGGCCAGGTTTCTGTACCTTACATTACTACTGGTCATACCACTATTTTGTACACCTTACATTTCACCTTCTTTGGCATTCTTCTGTCATACACTATCCCTAATGCTCTATGGCAGTTGGTTGCAGCCCCTCTGATTTTAACTTTGATATCCTCATTCAGACTTCTCTTCTCTTCCATCACCCTCCCAGATGCTTGAAGCTGTTAACTTGTTCCACTGTCTTCCCTTTTATCTTAATTTTCAGCTTCTTCTGATTTCCTCCATTTGCTGTCATTACAACTGTCTTATCTGTACTCAAGTTTCATCCCATGTGCCTTCAGTTTTGGATTCTATTCCCCTATCATTTGGTGAAGATCTTGCCCAGAGTCTGTCTGTAATGCCACATCATCTGCATACAACAGCTTTGTTGATCTCCCCCCTCTGCCCTGTTTGCTAATGTAGTCCATCTCCAGTATGAAAAGCAGTACTCTCAAAACTGAACCCTGATGAACACCCACTCCCACTGGGAACTCCTCTGTAAGACCGAACACTGTTTGTACTTGAGTCATTGGCTTCTTGTAGATAGCTTGAACTAATTCTACCAATGTTTCTGGAACTCCAAACTACCACAGGACTGCCCAAATCAGCTTTCCTGGGAACTTGTCATATTCTTTCTCCAAGTCTAGGAATGTCCAGTTGGTTTCTTTCCTCATTTCTAGCTTCTTTTCAAGCATTTGCCTCACTGCAGATATCAGGTTGGTTGTACTGCATCCATGCTCACCTTATGCAGCTAGCTGTTGCATCTAGATGCCAGATGTAATTAAATGACACATGTAAGACAGGTAATTTATACACTGTAATATGACTAACTGGTAAAATAGGAGCAGATAACAATGGTAAGACTACATACCTATGGCATCATCAGTGGAAATTCTCTGGGGCTTATCCATCTCCACCACAACATCCAGCACCACACTGTGGAACTCTGTGATGGTAGTACTGCTATTAACTGAGGCTAAGAAGTCCTCCATCTCTGTAAGGGGTGGTTCCATAGATGGCCCACAGCCTGTTGCCCACTACTTCCATGCCACAATCTGTAGGTGGTAGCATGGATCATACCAGTGGGCCATGTCTTAATTTCGATCCTCACCACCCACGGCATTTACATCGATGAAAACTTCACACCAAGCACATTCATTGAAGGGCCAGTTAACAGAGGTGGAAAGTGCCATCTATGATGGAGGGTTCCCTAGTGCCACCTCATTTTCCAGCTTGGTAAACCTGGGCTTGTGCTGGAATGTGGATTTTTCAGCTGCTTTCTGCCAGTTTCTTTAGCATACTTTTGTTGGTATGGAAAATACCCTAGAATTAACAGCTGTGATCTCACACACGTATTACAAATCCCAACAGACATACTATAATAATAGTTCAGCTACCACAAATTAGTAGGGCCTGACACAACAATATGTGTATCTACAAAACAATCTTGTACTTGAATGTGAGCCATCAATTACATCCTAAGTACAGTCCCTCTCCACTCCTCCTCCCAATAAAAATACCAGCACAGATCTGCAAGTTAATAAGTATGAAACTTAACAAGCATGAATGATTACTTGCCACAAGCTTGACAGACATTTCATAAGCACCACTTACTTGCAAGGTACACAACCACACAGTGCTGTATGACACACTTTTAATGATGATGCACCCCACAGTAATATGACTGCATTCTACTGCAGCCAGTACACCTCTAACATACCTCATCATAGAACATTGACCAATACATCTAGATACTCCAAGGAAAACTGAACCTCAATTATAGGCCATACAATAAATAAACACTTAAACCTATTTACTTATACATATATGTAGCTATAAAAAGAACAACATACCTTATTGAAGGAGATAATGGTATTATGTACCAAGAGGCACTCACAGCAGGATGCCACTGTATTCCAACAAAGGTTCATCTTTTCTAGCACAACGATGAGCTGTGGGTGTAGTCACAGTTTTAGCGTGCAGATTACCCCCTCTGGGTGAAATTAGTATGCTAATTAAAAGGCTCAGCACGATGCTTTGCCAGCGATGGCCTGCACCTGTCACCCTTGGGATTCCGGATACTGGCTAAGGCTCTTGCCACCCCTATAGTGCCTTTTTAGACATGGTTCAAATGACAAATTCATCACCATAACAGGTACAAGCAAGCAAAATCTGAGGGTAATGCTACTCAATGCTAGAAGTCTAAACCTCAAAATGCACTCACTTGAGGCACTCCTTAAAATGGAGAACATCGACATCTGTGCAGTGACAGAGACCTAGTTCAAGGCTCCAGAGAGCACCCCTGCATTACCAGGCTATAATTCATACCACACCTTTCGGCCACGTAACCTGGACCAAAACACTAAAGGTGGAGGCGTGTCCATATTCGTTAAGGATATCCACACCTTCCGGCTAGTTGCTCAGCATAATGCATCCGAGATTATCCAAGTGCAAATAACTCCAGGCAAGACTCCAATCCAAATTGTAGCCTGTGTCACAGGATTCCCACTCCTCATTTCCTGATACACTGGAAAATATTATGGTACAACCTAACACCCTAATAATAGGCGATTTCAACTACCCCACCATTAACTGGGAAAACTACTCATGTACCAACTCTTTTGCTCAACGTTTTCTGGAATTAATAAATTCCAACACCTTGGATCAACTTATCCACACCCCCTGCCAGGGGCAGCAATATCCTAGACCTAGTCATTACCAACATGGGCAACCAGTGTTCCACAACAGAGGTCAATTCCTCGTTAGTCAAATCCGACCACAAGCTAATCACCCTAGACATCTACTTCCCACCCCCACCCCCCATTAGGGAAACCGCTGTAAAAAAATTTCTCCAAAGCCAACTTCACACTTCTTAAGACAGACGTGGCAAACTTCATGACACCCATACAGACGGACAATAGAGGTATGACTGCTGAATCCTATACAAATGCACTTTATAAGCACTTACACAAGTGCATGGATCATGCTATCCCTAACAGAACCAAGACATTATCCTCCAAAAAAGGAAGCCAATCTGGTGGTCCCCTGCCATAAACAAACTCTACAACAGAAGAAAGAAACTGCTGCAAAAAAGAGTAAAATCCCATGATTGGAGGAACTCCTTGGTCAGTCTCAGTAAGAAGCTGAGATCCCTTATAAAATCCTTCAAAGCTCATTAAGAAAACAAAATTGCCACTTTTTCTAAAGACAACCACAAAGCATTCTATAGTTATGTCAAGAATCTCAATGGCACCACACAGATCTGCTGTGAGTTACAGCACAATGGCACTAAATATACAGAACCAACTGATATTGCCAACATCCTGGCAGATAGGTTCAGTGCTAAATTTACCTCCCTCTCACCCTCTAAAGGGCCCGTCTCTATACTGGAAGAAAGCAAAGTTCTTGTAATCACAGCTGCACAGGTAAAAAACACACTCTCCAAAGCCAAGAACACAGCATCCATGGGACCATACAACATGCCTGGCTGCACTTTACATAAACTACAGAACAAACTGGCACCTCTCCTAAGTACCATGTTCAATCATAGCCTGACCTCAGGCTTTGTGCCCACTGAATGGCGCACAGTGACCGTTATCCCACTCCACAAAGGGGGATCCACCACAGACCCCGGGAACTACCACCCCTTTAGCCTGACGAGTCTGTTCTGCAAGGCCATGGAACATATAAACAAAGACATTTGTAATCCCCAAACTCTGGACCCCACCCAGTTCAGGTTTATAAAAGGCAGAGCAAATCTCCTAAACCTGACAGACTTCTTTGAAGCAGTCACTAAAGCCGTAGATGAAGGTAAGGTGGTACACACAGCCTATCTAGATCTTGCCAAGGCTTTTGACACCACCCCCCCCCTCTGGAATTATAGATAAACTCACTAAACTAGGTATAAATCCCTATGTTACAATATGAGTTGCCAGCTGGTTCACTGACAGAACCCACACTGTGAAAGTAGAAGACTCCAAATCTGACTTCAGACCAGTTACAAGTGGAGTACCACAGGGTTCAGTCCTGGGTCCTCACCTGTTTGGTATCTACTTCTCTGAAGGACAGGCTAACACAGAAGGTCTTTGGCTAATGAAGTTTGCAGATGGCTGCAAACTAGGAGCCATAATCGAAACTCCCAACAATGTGGACATCATACAAAAGGGCCTCACTGAGACAGATGACTGGTGCCAAAGCCATGGCCTCAAGCTCAATGCCATAAAGTGCATTGTCATCCCTTTAGGTAAAAACTCTGTACCCATGAACTACCACATAGGCGGTAGCCTACTTAACACTGAAAGTGTGATAAGAGACCTTGGGACACAGGTGGACAGTAGTCTCTCTTTTGATAATCACATTGCCACAGTAGTCAGGAAATCCTTCTACATGGCACACCTCATCAGAAAAGGTTTCTCATTCAGGAAAAAAAAAGATAATTGTTACCCTATACTCATCACTCATTAGACCCATTATAGAGTACAATGCCCCTTTTGGTATGTACCTCACAAGGCATCTACAACAACTGGAAAGGATGCAGAAATACCTCACAAAGAGGATTACCGGCATCAAACAGATGCCCTACGCAGACCGTCTCAAAAAACTCCAGCTTTACTCCTTTGCATATTGCCTACTCAGAGGCGATCTCTGCCTAACATAACAAAGTTATGTAAAACCCAGAACTGTTGGACATGCTCCACTTAAAGAAATCCCAATCCCTCCAAGCTACACTTTCTAGGGACATAAAGCTTGTCACCACAATAAACAGAACATGGTGGAGGGATAGATTCCTGTCCCAGAGACTTCCCATACTCTGGAACAAGCTACCTATCTATATCAAACAAAGATCCTCATTAGCACTCTAAAGAAAAATCTTGGTGATTGGATGAGAAATAGGAAATTCACCCCGTGGATCACTTCTGTGACTCTGCTCAACAGGGGCACAGGAAAATAATTTTCTTGGGTGGTGAAAGCCAGGGTACCTTTTTGGCTAGGCTTATATAGGGCCAATAGCCTAGTACCTACCTATGAACCTATTATTGTTTCAGAAGCACTTAATTTGCACAACAAGTAAACCTGATAAACTTCATGTGGAACTTTACTTTTTTCACTCAGAAGTCTGAGTACCTGCTGTGAGTTCTGCAAATGCATGAGAAGCCCATAATAAAGGGGCAGGAAAATTGTCATGCTCATATCTCTCAAGTGTACCTTAATAGGGAGAGTGTTCCTCAATTTAAACTTTAAAGAGACATGTTCTTTGCATTTTCACATTGAAAGGGTATGACACAAGTTCACATCATTTACTTTTTTAAGCAGGATCTTCTTCTTCCGGCTGCTCCCGTTAGGGGTTGCCACAGCGGATCATCTGTTCCATTTCTTCCTGTCCTCTGCATCTTGCTCTGTCACACCAACCACCTGCATGTCCTCGCTCACCACAGCCATGAACCTTATCTTAGGCCTTCCTTTTTCCTGTTACCTGGCAGCTTCATCCTTGGCATCTTTTTCCCAATATACCCTGCATCCCTCCTCAGCACATGTCCAAACCAATGTAATCTTGCCTCTCTGGCTTTGTCTTCAAACCTTCCAACCTGGGCTGACCCTCTAATATACTTATTCCTAATCCTGTCCACCATCGTCACACCCAGTGCAAATCTTAACATCTTTAACTCTGCCACATCCAGCTCTGGCTCCTGCCTTTTTCTCAGTGCCACTGTCTCCAACCCATATAACATAGCTGGTCTCACTACCCTCTTGTAGACCTTCCCTTTCACTATTACTGGTACTCGTCTGTCACAAATCACTCCTGACATTCTTCTCCACCCACTCCATCCTGCCTGTACTCTCTTCTTCTCCTCTCTTCCAAACTCACCATTACTCTGAACTGTTGATCCCAAGTATTTAAACTCATCCACCTTTGCCACCTCTACTACCTGCATCCTCACCATTCCTCTATCCTCCCTCTCATTCACACACACATAGTCTGTCTTAGTCCTGCTGACCTTCATTCCTCTTCTCTCTAGAGCATATCTCCACCTCTCCAGGCTCTCCTCCACCTGTACCCTACTCTCACTACAGATCACAATGTCATCTGCAAACATCATAGTCCACGGGGACTCCTGTCTGATCTCATCTGTTAACCTGTCCATCACCATTGCAAATAAGAAAGGGATCAGAGCTGATCCTTGATATAATCCCACCTACACCTTAAATGCATCTGTCACTCCCACTGCAGAATTCACCACTGTCACACTACCCTCGTACATATCCTATACCACTCTTACGTACTTCTCTGATACTCCCAACTTCCTCATACAATACCACAACTCCTCTCTAGACACCCTGTCATATGCTTTCTCTAAGTCCACAAAGACACAATGCAACTCCTTCTGACCTTCTCTGTACTTCTCCATCAACACTCTCAGAGCAAACATGGCATCTGTAGTGCTCTTTCCTGGCATGCAACCATACTGCTGATCACTAATCATCACCTCCCTTCTTGACCTAGCTTCCACTACTCTTTCCCATAACTTCATGCTGTGACTGATCAGTTTAATCCCTCTGTAGTTACTACAGCTCTGCACATCACCCTTATTCTTAAAAATCGGTGCCAAAACACTTTTTCTCTATTCCTCAGGCATCCTCTCACTTTCCAAGATTTCATTAAACAATCTAGTTAAAAACTCCACTGCCATTTCACCTAAACACCTCCATGCTTCCACAGGTATGTCATCTGGACCAACAGCCTTTCCATTCTTCATCCTCTTCATAGCTATCCTTACTTCCTCCTTGCTAATACACTGCACTTCATGATTCACTATCCGCACATCATCCAACCTTCTCTCCCTCTCATTCTCTTCATTCATCAGCCCCTCAAAGTACTCTTTCCATATGCTCAACACATTCTCCTCACATGTGAGTACATTTCCCTCATTATCCTTTATCACCCTTACCTGCTGCGCATCTTTACTAGCTCAGTCCCTCTATCTAGTCAATCGGTACAGGTCCATTTCTCCCTCCTTAGTGTCCAACCTTTCATACAACTCTTCATATGCCTTATCCTTAACCTTTGCCACCTCTCTCTTTGCCATGCACCTCATCTCCTTATACTTCTGTCTACTTTCTTCATCTCTCTGACAATCCCACTTCTTCTTCGCCAACCACTTTCTCTGTATACTCTCCTGTACTTCCTCATTCCACCACCAGGTCTTCTTGTCCTCCTTCCTCTTTCCAGATGTCACACCAAGCACCTTTATAGCCATCTCCCTTACTAGCTCTGCTGTAGTTATGTAGTTACCTTTCTAGCCATCTCACTTACTAGCTCTGCTGTAGATATGTAGTTACTTTTTTAAGAATGATATCCATGATAAATCATACTGATTAATATAAATGTATAAAAAGAACATTTTGTAACTGTAGCAGGACTCATGTAAACTTTGTTGTGATCTTGTCGATTAAAGTTGTTAATAAGTGTTCCTCATATTGCTTATTTTTTTTAATTATGGGAGGTGGTATATCACAGTGTATCGATATAAGGTTGAGACCAACGGTCCAGCTACTTTTAAGCAACAGACGATGGAGTAGCTGTTGAGAAGTTATTCTCAGCAGTAAACACTGGGATGGAGGACTGCCATGCCTCACATCTTAAAGTCCCACTGGATCCATAATAATACAGTTTGTTTATTTTATCATTTTGCCATCCATCATGCAAATGAGGTACCCATTGGTGCCCACTGGTGCATGATGAAAACTGCCATTCTTCCTGAGATGTTTGAGGGTGAGATAACTATGGCTGGAGAAGGTATGTAATGCTACTTTTAGAGCACAAACGTGGTGTGACGAGGCGTCCAAGATTTCTCTGGCCATCTTTTAGAAGCAGTACAAGCAGAAGCCCCATCATCAGGGCTATACCAGGTCACAATATAAGGCTGATACCTGGAAAAAGTTAAGCTGTCACCTGTGCTACTAGCATCCCACACACATGGAACACTGCCTTCTTTCACTACTATAGTGACTTAAGTTGTGGAAAGCCTGACCTTGTCCTCCAATAGGAGGCTGAAGTTGACAGAAAATCATCACCACATCAGTATTGTTGGTATATCACCTTACAGCTAAACGCAACACCATCAACTGTGTTATGAAGGTCTTTTTATACTTCCAGCGTCTGAACAGACTGAAAGGGGCAGGGGAATGCATATGGACAGACTGAAGTGCCTAAGAGAACCCCGGACTAAGTATAGATTCTGTTCTGAAAGATGTCTCAGTTTGCATAGTGAAAGGTAGCAATTTACAAAATGGTAAATTACTTTTCAAAAGCAGGACAACATTTGTCAGTACTAGCATTCCTTACTGGAATTAGTATGACCATGCAAAGTTATACTTTTGATTCAGAATGCCACCCACCCCCATACAGTTGAAGAAGTGGCTCATCATTCAAGTCTATGTGCACTGAGATTACTAGGATGTTTGTTGATTAAATTCCCCCACCACCCCCAGCTAACAAAATTTTGAAAAGAAAAATGCTGTTGTTATGGCCCAGTAATAACTCTCAAAATAACTGTTTGAAATAAAATGATTAACATGTTAAAAAACCTATGTTGGTCCTATTCTTAAAGATTAATTTTCTTCAATGTATTTTTGCATGTCTCTTCTCCAATCCTATTTGTTCCTATTGTTTTTCCCCTCCATTTCTGTTACTATTATATGCAGAAGCACAGAGAGCTGGACTGACCACTCCAGCATGGCCTGTCATTTGTCCCACAGGTGGCAGCAGCAGCACCACCACCACCAGAAGTGCCCAGCACACATGGGTCCCAGCCTAATACAGTTACCTCTACACCTCCTGCCTTACCTGCACCACCTATGTCAAGTAACCCAGCAGCAGGGACTGGTAGACTGGTAGCCACCACCAGCAGTGCAATCGGAAGTGAGAATTCTGGCACCCATCAGAAAATGACAGAGCTTGTTGGGGAGATATTGAATAGGATGTTCAATGTTCACATCAGCTGTATAGACAATGTGCTCTAGTGACCCGTCGAGTCATGTCCCTACCTAGAGCTGCCTCCAGCTTTTGAGGCAGGACCCAAGAGTGATGACTCCCAGGGTGTGGAGTAATCTCCAACTGTATCAAAGCAAACAGAGACTGTATCTCCGAACACCCACCCTTATCTCCAAACCATGTATTCTCATCACTTCTATGTATATGCCACCCCCTGTATGTTACACAGTCCTTCCCTTACCATTGTTTTTACGCCACCCCTGCATGTTACACAGTCCTTCCCTTACCATTGTTTTTATGCCACCCCCTGTATGTTACACAGTCCTCCCCTTACCATTGTTTTCTCTCTGTTTGTATGATGTCTCCTTCAGTACTGTGGTTCCCTTCAATCATTGTGTCACTTCACATCCCAACAAGTCATGTCTGTCTTTCCTTGCAACCTACCTTTCCCTCTTCCCCAACTATAACTCCCCTGCTCTTCTTCCTCAAATTTCCCTTCTCAAAAAAATTAAAGGCAGCACTTGTTCCACAAAAAAAATAAATAAATAAATTACTCTCACCCACACCTCTCAGCTTCACAGACATAAGTAATATACACATTATTGGTACCTATAGTTCATTATACAAAAAGTGTAGGTGTATCATAAGGCATTTATAACTTCAAACAACAAGTAATTAAAAATATATTTATTACTACACACGATAACTGAGGAACAAAACTGACATGCACTCCTGTGCTACCTCTATATTGTTCATTCTTTATTTGTTCACCTTGTGTCCTACCCTCTGCTTGCTTCTTTTTCATCTTTGTCCTATACTCCTATTTCCAACCTTTAGTTTGCCCAAAAAATAAACACACTACACAATCTCCAGAAGGGCTTATATGTTAAAATGATTTTCTGTGCTCATACACTGTACAGTGGTTGACAGAGAGCAGCATTGCCGCTCATGTTCATGCATGGGGAAATGATAGTTCCTATTTTAATGCAAAAGCATGAGAAAAATCCTTCAGACGCACTAAGATCTTCCCATAATTTAAGCAAACGAGCTTAGTGTAAGTTTGCATCACTAAGCAATAGTGAATTATGGTAAAGTTACTAGTCTGCCTGTGAATTCCTTATCCGTCTGTCATTTCCCAGAGATATTTTTATGACTCCTTGCAGTCTGACTGCTGCAGTGGGCCCCCTTGCAAACAGTGGATATATTGACATGTGGAGTGAATTACTGGATGGATTCCACTCAGGGTCACATGTATTCCCTTTTAATGACATTCACAATACAGTCCAGGCCCACTGCTGACACTGATATTGTGAAGAAAAGTGCAAGTTAATATATTTTGTTACTTTATTGTATCCCATCTCTCCTGCATACATTTCACAATCTTCAAACCCAGTGTACTGTTATAGTGTATTGTCCCCTCTTTTTCCAACAATTGTTTTGTTCCGCAAGTCTGTTAGTATGTTATGCTGTCCATTTCTGTGGATGCTGTTACTATAGTGTGACACCTCTTAAACCCTCAGCCATCAATGGTACTTGCCTTTCCTTTCCATCACATTTATCTATCTGTCTTTCTCACTATATATTTTATTTATTTATTTTACATTTGTTGACTGGGATGCATGTCCATTTTCAGTGGAGGCCCAGGGAGAAAAGCTCCAACATAGTCAGATAGTTACATACATGTTACATAGTTACATATTGTTACATATAATAAAGCTTATGAGAAGAAAAATAAGCAATTTACATAGTGCTACAAAGCAACCTAGCTATAGCAACCACAAAATATGACAGTTCTTATACAGATTTTTAAAACATGTTAGGTTAAAAATAAGACAATTATAGATTTTGAGTTTAGTTACTATACATTGTTCTTGTTTGGGGTTACAGGTATATATCTGTATATATATCTGTTGATGTTGATTACATCTAGTTTATACAACTGTGCTCATGCACTCACATCCACTACTGGGGGTGGTCATGTACCATCATTGTTTACCTCAGTTGCTGGTACTTCAATGTGCTTGTGGGGTGGTTTACCATGCTCTATCCATGCATCTGTGCTGCAGGCCCTATAAGGGATCCCTCATTGTGCACACCGACCTGATTACCATTGCTGCTTGTTGTGCATACACCGATACAGTGTAGACCTGTCAATGATTGCGGACATAGCATATATTAATCCCTGGGCCTGTCTTAAATTCAGATACCTCATTAATTGATTTTATGGATTTTAATTTTGTATGCCTATAATCTTTGTTTATCAGCTACACTTTGGTATTTAGAATTTCAACCTTTTTAAATATTTTCAAATTAAATTTTAATATGCTATTATATGTACTTATTTTATGACAGTGCTATATTGTCTTTACAATGTAAATACACACACATACACACACACACACACACACACACACACACACACACACACACACATATACACACACACACACACACACACACACATATATATATATATATATATATATATATATATATATGGGTCTACTTCTATATCCTGAAAAGCCACAATACCAAAGACCGGATGAGAAGGACAAAACTCACAATCATGAATCGTGTAAGTGTTCCCAGGGCAAGTGAATACTTGCCCAAAAGAACAGTAAATCACAGTGCACCAGCTAAAACCCACCTAGGTGAGGGCTACACTCTCCACGCCCCCCCCCCAACTATATATACCAACTCCGGGATCACACTACAGTGGACAACGGACATAAATCCCCCTGTGGACAAGTGTGGGTGATGCCAAGATGGTATTTTGTGGATTAATCAGTGAATGCGACTGTGGGTGCATCTTCCTGTTATCACTTTGCCCTTTGTGGAGGCAGTGGTTTCACCTCATCTTTCACTTTGGGTGACAGTGGTGCCACTAGTGCCTCACATTTACATTATTTCATCTTTAACTATCATGAACAGTGGCATTAATTCATACAATGTGAAACAAATGTATCAGCCGTTAGCTGAGGGTTTAACTCAGTAAGTGTGTTTAACATTTGCTACAATGTCCCCTCCAAATATGCAGTTTTTTGGCATGTAATTGTTTTCATGTAGTTTCTACAGTTGCTTATATTGAAGCTAAGTAGTCTTGATACATGTTCATAATTTATGTGCCAATCTCCGCTTCTCTTTCTGTCTGTTTCTGTCTCTCTTCTGTCTACTTTCTCTCTCTCTCTCTCTCTCTCTGTATATTTATGTATATGTCACCAGTAAGGACACTAAAAAGGCTGGAACACAAAATGTAGCCTTCTGGTTCAGTAGAAATAACCTTCCTTTATTCACAGATAATTGTACTTACTTTTATGTTCCATATGAAATTACTAGTGGTCTACCTAGGTTAACCATGAGCAATGCTGACTGATTTGTTTATCACCCTTCTGTCTGGTATTGCTTTAAACACTTTGCTAAGGCCACAGTCCATTAGTAGAATACTAACCTGCATAATACTAATTGAGTTATGCAGTCATGTAAAGCTGCCTGTTTTATCCATCAGGATAATCCCAAAATGTATCCATTCTTTCATGAGTCCTGGGCATCACTGACCCTCACTCAGCAAATTACTGCTTTTACAAACCAGTTCATGAGTTTCTGTAATACCTGTGTTATTCTGACAAGCTTATGTTTTCCTGCCTATTGTCTTTTTCCAGGCCTTATTCTAAAATCATGGAAGCACTCTATAAAGACACACACATGTATGCCCCCCCCCCCACACACACACACACGCACACAGTCACTCATGTGCGCAAACAAGCATATAACCACACACACACACACACACACACACACACACACACACACACACACACACACACACACACTTTCCTTATAATATCCTGGTTTTGCACTTGATCTTTTCAAAATATTCTGTTTCATTTCTCACAATAGAAAAATAATATTTAAAATATCAAACAATCTGAACTGCTTCACTGAAAAATAGGGTTTGGCCATTAGAGGTTGCCAAATTCATTGTGTAGATTTGAAATTTACATTAAAGAAGTCTGTCCTTGGAGGATTGTTCTCATAATTTAATGTGTGATTTTGAGGCAAAGAGCTTTTAACATGGTCAAAATACTTTTATTAATTCAAACTCTGAGTACTGTTGAATGATACATAAGTCTACATTTACATTTTGAAAATGCAGAAATTATACAGTTCAAAATGTTCCCTTTTAATATGTATTCTTAAAGGAAATGAGGGAGGGAGGATGGTTCTGTCTTGTCAAACATGCATATGTTAACTAGTTCACTGTTTTGTATCTGACTTGGAATGTTGCTGCAAGCTAACATATGTTTTTCTTGCCAATATAATTGCCATAGTATTTTTGGCACTTTTTTATGCAGAACAATTTACATAGACAATTTTCTGATAGTGCATTGTGATTTTTGCTGTGTTGTAAGGATACAATTTTGTTTGAGGGCACTAACCTTTATTTTGTTGTAAATTTAGTTGTAATAAAATAAAAGTAAAAACAGTGTCCTGTTGTCTCTGTAACTCTGACTATCTCAGCCAAGAGTAAACATAATTTATGTTTATTACATTCCCTGATTTTTAGAGGCTTTGTCCCCACTTCTCTCCTTTGGAGACTGAGAGGTATAGGAGACAACAACATACAAGAGAGGTCATGTTTGATAGTACTGCCTCTATAGAGAACAGACAGCATAGGAAGAAGTGAGTAGGAATAACCTAATCTGATTGACCATCCAGAGATGTATCATGGTTACTGAATACAGCTGTTATATTTTAAAATTAAATCATTGAGATGGGCAGCTGGTGCATGATCTTGGTTTTTGTATTCCAGAACTTGTTCTGATGAATTTCCTGAATATCTGTTAGGTTGACACATTTGTGGTTCTAAACAGTTGAATATAGTATTCTAAGAAATTCAAAGCAGTTATTGAGTAGACTTGAGAAGACAGATAGCATTTTATGAGTTGGGTTGTTTAAAAGAAACAGAATGATGCTGTTGTTCACCAGAAAGATAGAGTATCGGAGTATGTATTTTTCATTGTTCTGCACCTTCATTTCAGGGGCTTCTGCTAGTAAGTATTACTAACTTTTGATATGCTGCTATGTTACAGTATAGGATTATATGCTCATAAAATAATTTAAATGCAAATATTGGGTCTAGATTAGAACACTGAACATTCAGAATTTCGAAAGTTCTAATATCGAACCCTATGAATCAAAAATTTAAAACATCGAACATACAGAACAGCAAATTTTTTCCTAGGGAAAAAATTTGCTGTTCCAAAACACATACACACAACACAAGCACACCAAACAAACAGCAATCCACACACATACACCTAAACTCTTACACCTAACCCTACACTAAACTATACATACATCATTAACTATCCACTTACCTTAACCCAAACCCTAACCCTAAGGTCCATCACTATCGCACAGTCACCTCACCCACGCCGTAACCCTAACTCACCTAACCCGCCCTAACCCTCACGTCCACACAATCGCACACTTACCTGAACCCGACCCGTAACTTTCCACCACAGCGCTGAAAATACCGAAGCAACAGAAACGGACAACCGAATTCTTTCCCTAGGAAAAAATTTGGTTTTCTGTTTCTTCGATATTTTCAGGTCGATATTAGAACACTCGAAATTTTGAACATTCAGTGTTTTAATATAGACCCCAAATATTTGTGGTTTATATGTTCAGATTCAAAGCCATCTGCATTGTGATGATGGTATCTCTCTTCGCCCATAATTTCAAAACACTGAAGATTGTCTGAATGTATTTCTTGGCCATCAATGTTAAGTTGATAAATGGCACCTGACTTTTTACTTTATATAATTACTTTAAAAGTCAGTTTTGCAAAGGACTACAGTTCAAACACTGAAAATCTCTCTCTCACATACATACATACCCACACCCACACCCACCCAAATGCACACCCACACACACGCACAAAGACACACACACACACACACACACACACACACACACACACACACACACACACACACACTCACCACATCACATCTCATCAGATCAAATCCCATTCATTATAAATGGACAGCTTAGAGGCTTGCCGCCTATCAGATATTGTAAAAATCAGTCCCAAAAATTCTAAGCATTTGTTTAATGCTCTACTTCAGCTGATGACTTTCCAAGTGAGTGCCTTAAAATAGCTGCTAATAGCATTTTCTAGCCTGTCTCAGTCATTATAAATAAGTCAATCCAGAAATCCCACATTCACTATCACTGGGAAAAACACATCATCCCTCTACCTAAAGGAGGAAATTCAACAGACATCACTAACTTTAGACCTATAGAACTCTTATCCCCCTCTCCAAAATGCTTAAAAAATGTATTCAGAAATGATTGCTAAACTATCTCCTGCAAGAAGAACTCCTCCTAACCCCAACACAACACAACTTCTCTCCTTCCCATAATACTTGCACTGCACATCTATCTTTTGTTGACACTGTCAATAAAGCTAGGGATAATGGCAAACTAGTCTCCACTTTATTTCAAGAGTTCTCCAAAGCCTTCAACACAGTTTGGCACAGCAAACTTCTACTTCAAATGTCCTCTCTAGGTCTATCTCAGCCTTTTTGTGGTTCAAAAGCTACTTTTCCAATTGGTATCAGTCAGTAAAATGGCACTCCACCCTCTCTCCATACCTCCCAGTCACCACTGGTGCATCACAAGGCTCTATCCTTAGTCCTGTCCTCTTTAATATTCTCACCAACACTCCACACATTGACACAGCAGGCCTCCCAAATACAATACACGAATGACTCCACACTCATATGCACATCAGACAACCTGGCATATCTCTACAAATTACTCAGAAAGCTTTAACAGCATAACTTTATAATTCACAACTCATACTCAACCCCCCCAAAAAAATGGCATTACTGTGTTGTAGTACTCCACATTATCAGACTGTGCAGAAATGAGTATGGTCTGTGTGACTGACATGCCAGGTGGGCCATGATGTCATATCACAATAACCAATGATGTTGTTGTGGTATATTGAAGATTTAACCATGGATGTTGTGGTTTAATCACATGGGCGAAACCCGAGTGATTAAATAAAGCCAACCGTGGGTAAATCTTCAATATACTACACCACAGAGTCGGTTGTTGCTATTCTACAATGATATTATTTAAGAAAAAAAATTACTTTTCTTAAATAATGTCTTTGTATAATGCCTCCATGGTGCCCTTGTGCATTTTTCCAGTATCCTGGGGGCTTTTCTGATGTACTGTGCACGAGTATGGGACTTGCATTACCACACTTACACAGTACATCAGTGCTATGCAAAGGAAGCAACAGAGAAAGGAAGATCTCCGTTGCTTTTTTTTCTATTTATTCAAAAGAAAAAAAGAAACTGGGAGACTTTTAACATTTGGGAGAGCCAGGACAGAGAAAATAAAAGGATAATCAGGTACATTTCTTTAGTTTTTTAGTTTAGTTTTGCAGAACGTACCTGATTATCATAGGCTCATAGCTGTGTACTAGGCTAATGGCCCTGGCACCTTTACAAGCCTAGCCCATAGGATTACCCTGGCATTATCTTATTTTTCTCTGTGTTGTCTCCCTCATTCATTTGAGGTCTTCGGTTTTGTTAATTTTGAGATATATTAGTGGAAAAAGGTCTGGGCGATTGGACCTTTTTCCATTGGTATATTCTCAGATTTACAATGGGCACGCTGGTTGGGCTAACCAATCAGCATGCTCCTTTTTGAATAGAACTGGCCAGTCATTGCATAATATACAATTTATGCATGCTTGACTGATATGCAGATCTGTTAGTGACATCATGCATACATTAGATGCTGACAGATGTCATTTTGTTAGTTTAATTTTTCGGTACTTACGTATTATAGCAACCAGATTTGTCACTGGATTATCGGCTGGTTTCCGATCCTGAAATATGCCCTGTAATGGTTTTAAAAAGTTACAAGGTGTGTTTTCTTTAATTGTACAGGCTTTTTTCTGGACTGTTATCAATGTAATGTACAAAACCCCTACTGTCGCTGTTTGTTTATGCAGTGTACTGACAGCATGTCGGTTATTGCAACTCCGCTCTCTGAACGTTCCTTTCTTCCTGCCAGCAAATGTGGTCAAGTAAGGGTTAGACTTACATTTTGCCATCACAGCTGTGTAATTATTGTATTGTGACTGGTATAATACTCTGTTTTGCTTACTTTAACAGACATGTAGAGTGACACATAAGTTTCCCAGAAAAAAAAAAAAAACACTGTTTAGAAGAAGTAGTAACTGCACTTGCTGAGAAATTCCCACCGCAGAGAAGCAGAAACACATATTGACAGTGATCAACATCGTTGCAATACTACGCATGACAGTAAGCAATGAAGTACTATGTGGTTTTCTCTGAACATGCCAGTGCAGAAAACAGCATGCACTGTTAAAGAAAACCACACCATATAACATTTTATCATGACATTAACACCATTTGTGTAGGGACAGGACCTGTTCAGTTCATTTAGCATTAAGTTACAGTAACCGTGAAGATACAATGACATGCTGCCGCCAGGGAAGTGCATGCATAGACAGTTCAGCATTTTTCTAATTTGTATTCATAACCCTGCATAAAAGACCCTTCCTTGTCAAAGCAAGCACATTGTCTCCCATTTTTAAAACATTACCGGTCACATTTCACTATTGGGAAGCAACCTTTATGATCGCAAAAATCTGGTTACGATAATACGTAAGTACCAATTTTTCTTTTATCTTTTGTTTTTATTAATATTTAGATTACTGGATACTGTAAATAGTTGTTGAGTTATGCTTTATTTGTTTGTTTAAAAGTTTAAATGTCCCTCTTTTTGTATATATTTTATTGTTAAAATTTGTCAACAATTGTTTTTGTTATTATTTAAAACCAATAAAAATATTTGAGAAAAAAAACAGAACTGGTCAGAAAGAATGGTTGCTATTTTATTTGCATTTATTTTATATTTAGTTCTGACCAGTGGGCAGCTTATCAAGGTAATACTCAAATACCAGGGATGAACTGCACCCATCTGACAGTCAATCACAGTCAATATTTTGTGGACCCAGTTACACATGTCCACACCAATGCTGTCAAGTGTATGTTGTCACATTGCAAGAAACAATTTAAAGCCATGAATGTTACCCAGGCACACATAGTTCTGAGCCATTTAGATGAATTCATGTGGAAAAGTAAATATGGGGGAGACTTTGATCATCTGTTTATCTTTTGTCTTGGTGAAATAAGGGAATTTCAGGAAGCTCACCTAAGTCAGGGTGGTGAGATGCTGCCACCCAGTGAAGGCAGAAATGGGGAGGGTTCTGAGCTGTGCCCTTCAAAAATAATATGGGCATGCTGGGCATCGATTCTGACAAGGAGAATGAGGATCCTTTGTTGTGATTCACCCTCCCCTTTATTTTTTCTATTAACTTGACAATTAAAATGTAGTTTTACTGTTACAAAAGTTGTTTAACTCACTAGACAAAACGGCTATGGTGTAAACTTATTTCAGTACTAAGTTAACAATAATATTGTTGTTCTCTTAAAATTAATGTAATTATAGTGCTGTTCCATCAGTAGTCCATTACCAGTTATAGTACTGTTACTTTAAAATTAATTTAAAACTTGATTTTAAAAAACAGTGTTTCATTCGATGTTTATTTCCCTGAATCAACATAGTAATATCTGATAAAAATCAATGTTTTGCTTGATGTTTATTTCCCTGAATCAACAAGAGATTTTCTGAAAATTAATACTAAAACTTGAGCATTCAACATGCAAATACATAATCAATATTCCCGAAGCCTTTGAAGACAGCTCCATATTCATTACACATTTGTACATGCCACTGGGTGTTGGTTAGTGGGTGGGTTTTGGGCAGGCCTTGCTACTGCACATCCATTTGGGGTACTATAATACAAAAATGCCAAAAAAAAAAACTACTCCCGCCCCCCCCCCCATCCCTCTCATGAAAAAATAAAATTTAAACTCCTCTCTCTCTCTTAATAATATAACCAATAAAGTCACTTCTCATATAAAATTATTATTAGGGATGATAGTGGATGATAATCTTAAATTCAACCTGCATATACAAAATTGTGTAAAAAAAAACTCACCAAAAACTAGGGATGCTTTACAGAGCCAACTACACTTGCCACTACTTACCTCCGATGATAATGGAAAACACTGGACTGAGAGTAACTCACGTCTATGAATATGAACTCGAGTTATGCTTAGTCCAGTCTTCTCCATTATTGCTGTCAGTATTACTGAGTTGTACTAATAAACAGAATTTCCTCACAGAAGATAATTGACAGCACTGCAACAGGCAGAGACGTTATAAATGTTGTTTTCTAAAGAAAGCACTAACGTCATCTAACCAACTGTACCAACCTCCTGAATGCTTAATTTTAATGCAAGTCCTACATTTAACAATATTTCAGGTGTGATGCCAGTTTTATGTGAACTCCCCACCCGAAAGCACTTTCAGTAAATTTTGAAAGAACCATTGTCCATTTATCTAACTGCCTGAAAGAGGAGCTCTCTTACAGTATGTCATTTTCTGTTGTTCCCCAAAATGAAACTGGCCTCTGATGCTTCCTAACTGATCTTTGAGTTACAATTACAAGATTAGCAGGCAACTTCCGCATGGAAACAGAATGCTGCAAGGTAAAGGTTGTTAAACCTAAAAAAAAAATTGTATAACAGTACCCGCCCGATGCGCAGTAGCAAGGTCCGCCCAACCCCCCCAGGACCCAACACATGGTTTTATAATGCTCTTATTTATGGTAAAATATTACTTTTTCCCCTCACTTTTCCCCCCGCTACTTAAAACATACAAAGTCTGAGATTGCACTACTTTGAGCAAAAGGGTAAACTACAATTAGACATGAATATTCTTGATATCACCGACAAATCTGCACGATATGTCAATCATGCTTCATTTGTATAGTACATCACAGCAACTAGGCATGTCAATCACTCTGGCCACACCCATTCCTGCACAAAATGATGTGGGGGGTTACTGTTGTAAAATAATGCCGAAAATTCTTTAAGATGATAGCAAGTACCCACGTACTGGCCAAACTGGAAAACACCTGACCAAAAGAGTGTCTTTGCGATCACAGTTTAAAATGTTACCACAGCAGTGTACATATGTAAAAGTACACTTCTGCTGTAATACTTCAACTGTCATGCAAAGACACTATTTCAGTCCAGTTTTCTCCATTATCTCCCTTACCTCCTCCCCTCACTCCTTTATAGCGCTTCCATCCTTACTGACTTCCAGGCACCACAAAAAGCAAAACTTGGACAGTGCTATAATAAATTGGCTACATATGCAGCAAATACACCATTCAGAACCCACCACTGTATAGAACTAAAAAGCCTAAATATTGGAACTGCTCCATTAACTAACACGTACACAGCTTCTCACCACCTATAAAATTATCCAGCATCCATCTGCTTATCCAGAAATACCAGTCTACACAATTATGTTCTCACTCAGTCATTATGATCCAGTGATCAAAAACTCATCTCCGTCCGCAAACCTATCAAATCTGATGGGTATGGTCTATACTCATACCATGTTCCTAAGGCCTGGAGCTCCTGGCAATAATGGAGACCACTTGAATGCAGTAATATGTTTGTGTATTGCTTAGAATGTTACGGCATTAGCATAGTTTGACAGGTGTTTGCTGTTGATGTAATATACTAAATATTATCATAAACAGCATTTAATAAAAAGACATGTCGGGCAAAACCCCAGCAAAAAAAAATCAGTAGCTGACATTAAGCAATCCTTCACTTGAAGAGCTAACATAAAACCTTTCTATGGCTGTGCAATTCTGCGCAATGACCTTAATTTTGCATCATACTTTTGCCCTGTCCCTCATAAAATGTTTGATTTTCTGGTCAACCACTGAAAATTACAGTTAGTCAATGTCAGACATTAAAACTTCATAGTTAAGAAAATGTGTGTTGATGCCAAACCTCTTGTTCTATTAACTTTTAACGTCCGTAATTTTGCCTCCTATTTATGCCTTGTCCCTCCTGAAATGTTTGAGTTTCCGATAAATAAATGAGGACTACAGTCAGTCAGTAAAGGCAGACATTAGAGTTTCATACATTGTAACATTCGTAAAGTGCATATTGATGTTCTATTAACTTTTTAAGTGGATTAAAAAAAAACTTCACAACTATAATAATGGTGTTGATAGTGACGTGGGGCAATAATGGCATCTTTATTCTTGGAAGCGATTTACCCATGGTCCAGTGTTCTCCAGCGATTTACCCATGGTCCAGTGTTCTCCAACGATTTACCCATGGTCCAGTGTTCTCCAGCGATTTACCCATGGTCCGGTGTTCTCCAGCGATTTACCCATGGTCCAGTGTTCTCCAGCGATTTACCCATGGTCCGGTGTTCTCCAGCGATTTACCCATGGTCCAGTGTTCTCCATTATCTCCGAACTCCTTACCTATATCCATCAGGTCAATACCCTCTCTCCAGTCCTTTAAAACCATTCTGAAGACTTCCTAGCCAAAATCTGTCCCTGTCTCTGTTTTTGCTCAACCACAGGATAAAATATATCCCTAAATGTGAACAAGTACCTGTTCATACTTACACCTCCTTACTCCCCCTTCTTCACTCACTTACTTACTTCAGTCAATTTCTTTCTTCTAACTCTATCTACATATGCCATAACCCTGTTTTTCTCCCAGTTCATATTGCAATTCCTGTTTGAATTATAGTAACTTCCCTTTAATTTCTCTAAACTTGCTAAAATTCTCTAAATATTAAATCATTGCCATGTAAGTTACATCTATTCTTAACCAATATTTTCACATTATGTCTAATTTGGTATAAGTGTTTATATTGTAATTCTCTTGTTGTATTATTTTTGAAGATTGTAATAGTATTGTTTTCAAAATGTTTTTATAGTTCTTTGGAGCATTTCTCCCAGGGCCTCCGCTGAAAATGGGCACATACCCAGTAAGACATTTCTGGTAACCAAATGTCAATAACTAAATAAAAAAAAATAAAATAGATAAATAAACAAAGTGGATATGGACATATATTCAGGAGAATCTTTATTGCTAGAAATGTCTGTTTTCCATAGCTAATATTATAGCAGGTTGTACTATCTGTAAAGTATATTTACTTCTTGTGTTTTAATTTTTAATTCCTCACAATAGTTCTATCAAATGGATATACTGTAACCAAAGTTTGGTTATTAAATAATGCAATACCCCTGAGATGCACAGTAGCAAACCCTGCCCACACTGCAGCTAACAGTGTTTACAAGAGCGCTAGCAATGTCACTATAGAACATCAGTCATGCAAATAACAATGCAATAAACCAAGTAAAAGTTTTTTTTTAATTTCATCACAAAATAACATTAAAAATTGCAGGCTTGCAAATAATAGCACACTAATTAAGGATACTGAATTTATTTTTTTTTTATTCAGGTGGTTCCCTGAAGTGTCATACTGTACTATAATTGGATACTAGTTTGTGAAAGTCTCATTATAGAAAGAGGATCTTGCATTATAAAACTGAATGCTTTCTAACTACGATGTGCTTTTTTTAATAAAAGAATTGCAACTGAATGGATAATGAAGGATAAATATGTTATGTAATACACACAATTCACACTCCACAAATTGATAGTCAGGTCATCAACAACATCCCACCCTCATGACCTGTCAATCAACACCCAAACCTGCAGGAATTTTACTGGGGGTACACTACAACCCAAATTTCTTTGGTCTAGAGTCCTAAAATAGAACATAAAAAGTTTCTGTCCAGTGAAAATGCATTGTTGACCAGTGAAGATACTTGCTCCAAGATGATGCCAGTGGATGCAGCATCAGGCTTGAGGTATGCTTCAGGGATTCTTCCTTGCTTTTGGACATGCCATTATGAAAATTCATCACAACCCCCTTGCTATAAAGAAATTCTGTTTCTATGTCTCACTCTTCTCCTGATTTGCTTACCTTTTATCTAATTTGCAACTTTTTCTGATTTTCTGCCTCTGACTGTTGGCAGTTTGGTTTTGAACTTGTGGATTTTGTTTCCTCTTACCAAGTAAGTTGCAGCTATTCATCATATTAATCACTGCTGCAATAGCCTTAGCAATCTGGGTTATATCCTGATGTGACCACTGGCCTGCTTCCAAAGCTTCAGGGCACCTTCATGTGCCCAAACTGTCAAGCAGCTTGAGTAGGGTTACCACCTGTCCCACTTTGCGAGGGACAGTCCCTCTTTGGGCAGTTGTGTCCTGTGGCAAACTTGAAAAAATAGCAAATGTCCTGACATTTTAGGACAAAATTATTTCCTAAGTTTTCTTTAATAGTTTCATAGAACAGTTGTTTTTTATCTGAAACACCTAGATGTTATATGAAATAGCATAGGCAACTCAAATGCTACAAGAATAAGCTTCTAATTCGACAAAGAAGTGACATTCTATCCTTTGTACTGATCATGGGTATGTTTTGTCCTGCAAAATCTGACATTTCTACAAAAAATGTCCACTTTGGGCATTTGAAAAGGTGGCAACTCTAAGCTTGAGCTGAGATAACTAAAAGACACATTTGAGCATGTCGCTTAAGAGTATGCTCTTCTAAGGCTTTCGAGTATTGATGGTTGCCTTGTACTTTCCTTTGCTAGGCAGATATATTCCCTTTTGGGAAAAAAATTCCATTTTCTTAATTTTGTTGATGTCTTATTACTTTTCTTCTCAGGAAAGTTATTTTAAAGTTAGGAGTGTTTTGTTTTAACGATTGTCTTGAGACTGTAACATATTTTTAAACAGATCACTTGTTTTTTTTCTGTCAGTTTAAACCTAATGTAAAGTAAATGAAAACATTTCTTCTGTGGAAAAACTGTATTTACTTTACTTTTGTGGGGCTGGCATAGTTTTTTTTAAAGTGCCTTTGTCTGCTTTCTTCTATCAAAAAAAAAAACGTTTGTGAAATGGTAGTGTTTACTGGCAATTGCTGCTTGTCTTTCCTGGGAAAGAGGCACCATTTTCATTTTGAGCATAGAACAGGCTACTGCTCCCATGGTTGGTCCATCTTCCAGCCACAAAAA
Organism: Protopterus annectens; assembly: GCF_019279795.1. Taxonomy (NCBI): domain Eukaryota; kingdom Metazoa; phylum Chordata; order Ceratodontiformes; family Protopteridae; genus Protopterus; species Protopterus annectens. The sequence continues at coordinate 532,708,428 of NC_056727.1, read as the reverse complement.
AAGAAAACAATTAAGCAAACAGCCTTTGTCACCACAGCAGAATAGCAATTTTCCTCAGACACAGGTGGATGCCTCTGCTGTGGACATTTGTTGTACCTCAGACCACTCATCTTTTACTCTAGATCCCTCTGCTCTAGCACCTACAGCCACTATGGACCAGGGGTTAGCCATGTCCTCTGTGGCTGTTGGGGTCCCCTCAGTGGGCAAGAGAGAGCCACTCTTGTTGGTCCTGGGATAGAGAATAGGGAAGGTTTTCCTGTTGTGTCTGATTGCTGTACCCATCCCTGGGGAAGCTGCTACTGCTGTTCGTAACATGGTTGGCACCATTTTTCCTGCCAAAAAGAAACAGAAAACTGACCATGTATATACTCCTCCTTATTTTTTTTTTTTAGATAGGAGTAGTTTACTGGGTCTGACTCAGGGTTTAATTCAGGTTATTGATCCTTCTTGTAAAGCAGTTTCTGGTAAAACAGAGATTCCTCTTTTCCTGAACAGTCAAGATTCTCAATCTGAACAGGAAGATGCAGGGATGGCTACAGGTTTTTTTCCTCAGTTTCTGATTCTCCATGTGGGAGTTTCTCTTTCTCTGAGACTATTGCTAGAATGTGCCAGTGTTTTCAGTAGGAAAACACTGAGGTTTCTCATTCCCTCAGAAATATTATGAGTTCCTATAGAAGGATTTTTCAGAACCTACACCCATTCCTCCTGTTCTACATGCTTTAGAGGATATGTGTGCTACTAAATAAAGAGCCACCACAAAGAAAAAGAAATAAAAATAAAAATAACAACTGTCAAGTGACTTAGGAACACGCGTTTAATAAAACAGACTTAGCACCTCAGCCAAAAAGCCTGTGTGTGTTACTGCCTACATTTTCCCTTATGGCCAGCCAACTCCCCCTACAATAGAAGACAGGATGTATAAAGTTCCTCAGTCTTTTAAATTTTTATACACTATTCCGAAACCTGACCCAGCAGCTATAGCTTTGCTGATCCCACTGCTGCTAAGCACATAGTTAATTCCAGCCCTACTCTTTCTGATAAGGATGAGAACATTATTGATAGCTCTGGGGGATAAATGTACACTCCTGCAAATTTGATTTTCATAATTTTGAATTGTTAGGCTCATATGTTAAAGCTTGTTCTGACAAACTGTGAAAGTGTTAGGAATGTTTTATCTGCAGTTTCTCCTTATGGGGAAATCTGCTTTAAATAACTTAGTTCCTTTTTTTCACAGATCACTCCTTATTGTTGCGGTGTGTGTGTATGACTCTGTTGATACTTCTTCCAGGGCTATAGCCACTGGTACTGTTTTGAGGATGCAAGCATGGCTACATAATTAGAACCTCCCAGATAATGTTAAAAAAGATTTTAAATTATCCCTTGGATAAAGATGTAGTGTTTGGCCCCTCTGCTGCTGAGGTGGTCAAAAAGTGTTATAATAGTAGCAAGCTGATCCAGGGAATCTCTAAGATTTTTCAGTCCTTCTTGCAAGCTGATCCAGAGAATCTGTAAGATTTTTCAATTGTCCTTTTCCAAAATTGTATCTCCTCCTCCAATTTAGGCAAAAAAAAAAAAAGAAACAGTCTATAAAAAAATTATTTAAACAGACATTTAAAAAGAAACAGCACGCAGCTTCCAAAAGCAAGTCTCAAACCTCCTAAAACCAAGGACAGTCCAACAAGCCTGAATAACTATTCAAGAGACATTGTACCCCCTCCACCCTGGCCCTTTTTTTACTTCCAGAAAGCCTGAATCTGGAATTTTCTCTTTGGCAACTGATAGTTTCATATAAATGTGTTTTGAAAATCATTCTTCAGGGTTGCAGATGGCAGTGGTAGCAAATTCCTCCTTTCCAGAAGGTCATTCCTCATCCTCAAGAGCAGACTCTTTTATTTCCACCAGTTCTTTATCACATGCTGTCCCAAGGAGTGATAGAGCCAGTTCCTCCTTCCCAGGTGGGGAAGGGTTTTTATTCAAAGATGTTCCTAGTGGCAAATAAAAAAAATATTGTGGACGAGTTCTGGATCTTTCTTTCCTAAAACTGTTTACGATAGTCCCTAAATTCAAAATGATATCACTTTACAACCTGTTACCTCCTCTTCCTCTTTCAAGTTTCTGGGCAGCAGTATACTTAAAAGATGTATTCAAAATATAACTGCTATAACGAAGCTACCAGGCAGTCCACAACAAATTGAAAAACGTAAAAAAGATGTTTATTGCAGATATAAATTGATAAGCGCTTTCGCTAAATAGCTTCTTCAGATCAAGACACATTTCAAATAGTCCCAATTGCTTATATAGACATTCAAATATTTTAAACTAATTACAAAGATAATCTAATTAATTATATTTAAAGCAACATGAAACATTCATTTATAACAGGATAAAACCTTTTTGTACATAGAAACAAAGAAAGAAACCTCCAAACCTTCTAAGTACACAACAAATATAAAATAAATTGTATATATACATATAAAATGCATGAAAAACACATATTTAAAAAAATATATATATAAAAAAAATACCAATTCATGTTAACTTGCATTACTTGATATTCCTGCGCTTTTTCAATAAAGGTTTAATTGAAGCCCTTTCATTCAGCCCACTGTCTCTATTCGCTCTAAGAATGATTATCCAATTATTTTCTCTATATTCTGTATGATTCCTGATGTCACCTCCCCGCATACTGGGAATGATGACTTCAAGTGCTCTAAAAGTAAAAAATGTGTGCCCCCACATCATGTCACATGCTTGGCCAGGGCATTATGATCGGAATGTTTTCTAATATGATAGACATGTTCCCTGATCCTATCCCTCAATGCTCTTTTGGTTTTGCCAACATAAAAAGACTGGCAAACGTGGCATTCAGCTAAATATACTAAGTTGGAAGTTTTGCATGTGGCATCAGCACATAATATAAATTCTTTGTGGAGATCACGGTGAGAAAATTTTTCAGAAGTGTTAATATAACTGCAGAAATTACAACTCCCACAAGGATACAAAGAGCCTCTATTATCATATTCCTTTGTATTGTGCTGGTGACATAAAAGTCTCTTCAAGTTCTTTCTATTCTTGTAAAGAAAGCGAGGTTGTTCACCAACTATCTTTTTGATATCTTCGTCCACTTGTAAAATGGACCAATTCTTACTAAATATTTCAGCTGTCTATTGTCTGAAGTATAAAACAAGGGGACCTTAACAGAAGTGTATCTATCCAAGTTACTGCTGTGTGTATTCTCCTTTGTTGGACCAAAATAAGGTGCTGCTGTACCTTCACGTAAAGTAGGAACATCATGTAAACTGTTGAGAATCACTTCTTCCTTATACCCTCTAGCTGAAAGTCTGTTTTTTAATTTATTCATTTCTTCAGAAAAACAATCATCTGAGGGATTCAACCTAGATGCCCGTACACCTTGGCCCCTAATTAAGTTCCTAAAAATATACCCAGGATGCATACTGGATCTGAATAGGAGAGAGTTCCGATAACATGGTTTCCGAAAGACACCTGTATTAATGAGACCATTTCCCAGTTTTTCAATATATAAGTCTAGATATTCAATACGTGAAGGGGACCAATTCATAGTAAATTTCAGACAGTGAGTTAAATTATTCATTTTCTGATGAAACATATCCAAATCATTCGTACTTCCTCTCCATAGCAAAAAAAGGTCATCGACGAAACGTCGATAAAAATGTGTTCTGAACTCCTCTATGCTAAAAAGTATAGTTTATTCTCAATGTGTCAAAAACATGTTTGCATAACTGTTGGCACATGGGGTACCCATGGCCACACCATCTCGTTGAATAAACAATCTATCATTGAAAATAAACAAATTATTCTCTAAAACTAATTCCAAAAAATCGGTAATGAGGTCTATTTGTACCAATGAAAAATTACTATGTATCAAGAGGTATTCATGTACATACTGAACTCCCAAATCATTGGGAATTACAGTAAAAAGCGATTGCATATCCAAAGTAACTAACAGTATCTCCTGTAAATCATCTTCATCTTTCAAACATTCATAAAGATCAATCAAAAAATGCTTTGAATCCCTAAGAACAAATTTATTTCCATTGATAACTGGTCTAAGATGTTTTTCTATATAGACAGAGAGGTGTTCAGTGACCCATCCACCTCCCGCCACAATTGGTATCATAGGCGGGTCAGACGAATTTTTATGAACCTTTGGCAACCCCTGTATTATTGGTATGAGGGTGTTCTTGACAACAAGGAAGTCCAAGGTTTCTTTTGTAATGATACCTCCTTTATAAATATCAGTTAAAGTATTGGTAACATATTGAATAATCTGATGCACTTCTTTGATCGTAATTTTATTATAGAACTTATTATCACCTAATAAGTTTTCCATAGATCTAATATAATGTATGGTGTACATGACAACAATAAGTCCGCCTTTATCAGCAGATTTTATCGTTATGAAATCATTATCCTGTAGATGTCTCAGGGCTATTTTCTCTCTATAACTCAGATTATATTTCCTATGGGAACCAGAGGCATTTCTATCATCATAATACTTAAACAATTCATCCTCAGTAAGTTTCATATATGCATCCACTAAGGGATGATTTGATGGAATAAAATTACTTAGGTTCTTAAACTTGTAAGTCAATTTTGTTGGTACCTATTCTGGTTGTTTATCAGAATCACCATACAGTACTCTAAGCATGATATTCCTACAAAAAACTTTGAGATCCAATACAGTATCTGTCATTTTACTCTTACAGGCCAGAATAAAACTTAAACCTTTAAAAAGTACATTCTCCTCATCTGGTGAAAGTAAATATGAGAAAATATTGTAAACTATTGAGTCATGCCCTTCCCCCACATTTTTCTTGAGGGTTTGATTCAGGGTATATTCACCTGAATGTTTGCGGTTTTGACACCCTCGACTCATTGACCGAGTTCGTCTCCCTCCCTTGTCCATTCTGACTAGTAAAGGAAAAGAAATACCCTCACAAATATTGTTAATATCAATATTTGAAGGTAACCTATTTGACTGATTATTAAAGGTTTTAGGTCGAACAACTGGTTGTAACATATGTGTCTTAAGTGGAGACTTTGAAACCCTTACTATTGGATACAAATTCTCTTCTTGTTGTTCCTGCACTTCCTGTAATTCCTGTACATGAAGGCCATTTAAATCATTTGATGTCAGATGAACATCAGGACCTAAAGCAACTACATTATTTATTATATCATTGCCTAGGTTCTGTGTAACATACCCTCCTGTTCTGAGATTAACTGTATCACCATGTGCATGATTAACTTTAACAGTAGTTTCTATTACATTATTAGACATGGTAGTTACACTTTCAGCATTTGCAATAGACTGACCTCTCGGAACCGGTCCTTTCTGGTCAGCAGTCTCAACATTTTGTCCATATCTGGGCCACATGAAGACATGACCCAGTTTGAAATCATTGGTGTCCCTTAATATTTTATTCTTCTTCTGTTGTAGCAATTTACGCTCAAATGCTGCTACACCATCAAGTAAGCTTTCAAACAATGGATTAACTAGTCTGGCAACAAAGTTATTAAATATAAATTCCTGTTTTTCCTTTATTGTGTCTGTTAGCTTAACCTCTTCAGGTTTGAAAAAGTTGACAAGCAGTTGTAAATACTTGCTGCTTACCTCCAAGTTAAGCTGTTGCCAGCGTATTAGCAATTCCAGGTAATATGTTCCTTGGGTGGGCGTATTAAACACCCATAGACCTCGCGGCACAATCTTCTTCTCCAAGCAGAACACTGTCGAAGTGATGTCACTGAGCCTGTAGCCTCTTGAGTTTGAGAAAGTCCTTCTCCAAATCATCCATCAGTTGCTGTAGCCGTTCTAAGTCACCAGTTGCATTTCCAACATCTTCAACGGTCAAACCCAGTTCAAATCACCAGGAAACGCTTTTTCCACAGGAAAGGTATTGCATGAACCTTTTACAAAGTGCATAGCTGGCACTATCTCCTCTCTCAGGATTATAATCCAATTCGATTGTACCAAAAGTGTCCATTGCCTTGTTCCAGTGGGTTAATGCAAAAAAGAGAGTAAATAATAACACCAAAGAGAGAATAACTGCAAATAACCCACCAGATAAATGCTCCGTCATACACGATAATAAAAAAAATATATTCAAAATATAACTGCTTTAACGAAGCAACCAGGCAGTCCACAACAAATTGAAAAACGTAAAAACGATGTTTATTGCAGATATAAATTGGTAAGCGCTTTCGCTAAATAGCTTCTTCAGATCAAGACACATTTCAAATAGTCCCAATTGCTTATATAGACATTCAAATATTTTAAACCAGTCACAAAGATAATCTAATTAATTCTATTTAAAGCAACATGAAACATTCATTTATAACAGGATAAAACCTTCTTGTACATAGAAACAAAGAAAGAAACCTCCAAACCTTATAAGTACACAACAAATATAAAATAAATTGTATATATACATATAAAATGCATGAAAAACACATATTTAAAAATATATATATAAAAAACTATACCGTCATCATTCCCAGTATTCGGGGAGGTGACATCAGGAATCATACAGAATATAGAGAAAATAATTGGATAATCATTCTTAGAGCGGATAGAGGCAGTGGGCTGAATGAAAGGGCTTCAATTAAACCTTTATTGAAAAAGCGCAGGAATATCAAGTAATACAAGTTAACATTAATTGGTATATATTTTTATATATATATTTTTAAATATGTGTTTTTCATGCATTTTATATGTATATATACAATTTATTTTGTATTTGTTGTGTACTTATAAGGTTTGGAGGTTTCTTTCTTTGTTTCTATCTACAAGAAGGTTTTATCCTGTTATAAATGAATTTTTCATGTTGCTTTAAATAGAATTAATTAGATTATCTTTGTGATTGGTTTAAAATATTTGAATGTCTATATAAGCAATTGGGACTATTTGAAATGTGTCTTGATCTGAAGAAGCTATTTAGCAAAAGCGCTTATCAATTTATATCTGCAATAAACATCTTTTTTACGTTTTTCAATTTGTTGTGGACTGCCTGGTTGCTTCGTTATAGCAGTTATATTTTGAATATATTTTTTTATTATCATGTATGACGGAGCATTTATCTGGTGGGTTATTTGCAGTTATTCTCTCTTTGGTGTTATTATATACTTAAAAGATGATTGTCATCAAATCCTTATTAATCCAGAATCCAGATATTTCTTAAGGCTTTGTCTGTCTGGATCACCTTATCAGTTCTCTGGCTTACCCTTTGGACTATCCACTGCACCAAGAGTGTTCACAACATGTCTAGCTCCAGTTACAGGTCATTGCAGGCTATACGGCATCCACATTTTTCCATATTTAAAAAGCTTGCTTATCTTTGCAGAGTCTTTTTCAAAGTGCCAGGACTCCCTCTCATGGGTGAGAGATCTCTTACACAATGTGAGATTATAAGAGAGCAGTCAAAAGCCTTTCTTGATTCCTTCATGCAGGATTGTGTTCCTTTGACATCAACTAGACACCTCAGTTATTCCATAGGAAAAAACAGATCTTTATCTAGATCTATTTATAAAGTTTTACACTCAGACTTCAGTAACTGAGAGGGAGTACCTCAGGATTTTGGGTCTCATGGCACCTATGATTCTCATGATACCTATTGTAGACTCCATCTGAGAAAGATATGGTGCTATCTGAAATCTCTTTGGTCCCAGCATCAGCACCCTTTATCTTTTCAATTCCTAGTGTGCTGTTTGTCAGAAGAGAGATGTTTTGATGGAAGCAATGGCTTTCCTTACAAACAGGTCTCCCCTTCTCACTCCATGCTTTTGGGGAATAGTTTCAGAAGGGATAAAAGTATAGACGATGTGGAACACCAAGGACAGATGCAAGCACATAGATATCAAGAAGATGCTTGCCCTGATCATGGCACCCAACTCTCTGAACCATCTTTAGTCCCAGGACATCTTCAAATGGTTACAAACACCACAGTCATCTAGTAGATTGCCAAGCAAGAGGGAACCAGGTTGTTCCCCCTTTCCAAACTAGCCATTTTAGCTTGGGATATAGCTTCACAATACAGTCTCACTCTACAGGCATCTTACATTCTGTCAGATTATAACTGTGTAGCAGACAAGCTGAGCAGGACCAGGGCAGACCCTCACAAATAGAAACTAGATTGGATGTCCTCGAAGACTTGATCCATCTGTGGTGAGTTCCTCAAGTAGACCAATTTGCCTCCTCTTTAAACAATCAACTGGCAAGATTCTGTTCTAGGACTCTGTGTAAGAAGACCTGGAAGACAGATGCCTCTTCTTTACATAGGACAGGAATGCTCCTGTATGCTTTTTCACACTTTCCACTAATATCCAGTTTTCTTCTAAAGATTTAGAAGGAATGCACTAAGATCATTGTGATGTTTTCCTTCTGGCCAGGGTCAATTAAGACAAATGTTTTACAGATTAGTTGTACTCACACATGAACAGGGGTGACTGATACACCCGACAACAATCAACTTCAACTGACTGCCTGGATGATATGGTCTTGATTCCTATTAGGCACCAGTTTACTGAGGGCATGCAGCAGCTATTACTGGAGACAATAAAGTCTGCTACTGGAAATGGAAAAGATTTTCTAGTCGGTGCCAAAAATATAACCAGCACCCATCCTTGTTCTCTATTTCAACAATATTCGTGTGAGTTACTATCCTATGGCCTTTCTTATTCCTCTGTCAAGGTTTATTTATTGGTCATTTCAGCATGTCTGCCCATGGATCCTCCTCCTTCAATGCATTATTCTCATGTCAAAAAGTTCTTGAAAAGGGTTTGAATAAGAGGCCTCCAAGAAAACCACTGGCCCCTCCTTGGGAATCTTAATTTTGTGCTATTGAAGCTAAATCTTTTTTCATTTGAACCAGCTAATCTGGCTGACATGAGGTTCTTAAAATGAAAAACAGTTTTACTAATAGCTTTGACCTCTGCAAAGAAGGTGTCTGAGTTGCAGACTCATATGGTGAGTCAGTCCTATCTCATTTTCCATAAGGACAGGGTTTCTTTGAGAACTAATCTTTCTTTTATGACTAAAGTGTTATCCGAGTTTACTTTAAGCCAAACTATCCATCTCCTCATTTTCTTTCCTGAACCTAAAATGGTGGAAAAAAGATACTCCATATCTTGGATGTCCACAGACAAAGTCAGGTATTATCTTGACAGATCTAAATCTTTCAGACCTTCAGATCAATTATTCATTTCTTGTGAAGGCAACAAGAGGGGACAACCTGTGTCAAAACAAATTATTTACAAATGATCATCTTCACCATAACAAAACTATTCCAGGCAGGGTCAAGGCCTGCTCTACCATGGTCTTGGTTTTATCTATGGCTTTTTGGAAGGTGTTGGATTCTAGAAGTATTCCAGAAGCTGCTACTTGGTCCTGTGTACATGATTTTACAAAGCACTATAAGCTTCATTCCTTCTCTAGGTCCTGATCAAGCTTTGTTAGGACCATTCTCCAGGGGATCCTGGAGTCTTCTCCTTCTACCTCCCAAATGTAATTAGCTAAGGTAATCTTCCCATATAGGTAAGGCTACTGCAGCAGTGAGCAATATGGTGAATAAAGTACAGTTGTGTAAATAAAACTTACCTTGACAGTAGATGTCAAATGATCACTGCTGCAGTAGATGCTCCCTCCATCCCCCTTTTTTGTCTGCTTGTTCTACCAGGGTGTGGGCATTTATTTATTTGTTTGTTTGTTTGTTTGTTTGTTTGTTTGTTATTACTACATTGCCCCTCCAGGGATCAGCCTCCCTCCTCTGATGGCGGGAAAGCTTTGAAGCTTGAGCTGCTTGACAGTTTATGCATGTGGAAGGTGCCCTGAAGCTTTGGAAGCTGGCCACCTGTTTTATCCTTGGCAGAATATAACCCATGTAGCTAAGGCTACTGCAATGGTGATCATTTGAATATCTACTGTTATCGTAAGGTTGACTTACACAAATGTACTTTGCTTTGGTTACTGCCATGATAAGCCAGTTAATAATGGTATTTGATAAAATATAGCTGCACCAGGACCATATAATCTGCAAGGATTCACTACAGCTGGTTGAAGCAACATTTCTCATATTAAAAGTTTCCATTATCAAAATTCCAAAGACTGCAATGCCCAACGCATGAAATCCCAACTAGTATGACAGAATCAGCTGTGTAGTCTTCAACAGCAACACACAGAAGTATAATATGAACACGTGCCAAAGCACAAACATCCTATTTTTGTTTTATCCATGGGGACAAGCCCCCTGAAACCCATTACTGTTACATAATTGTTCTTGCCATGAGGTTGCATGACTTCCCACATTAGTGTAATATGTATGCCCCATGGGTTTGTGTGACCCTGGAGAGAGAATAATTAGAAAATGAGGTTGAGCGGAGTACAGGAACCTTGCCTCTTTTATAAACAGTGCTGTTATGTATGTTTCACCATTTCTAAATTCCAGAATGAATTATTTCTTTATCACTTATTTGTTCACTCATGAAATCACCATTACACACTTCAGTAATGGCATTCAGAAAATTTAGAGAGTGCTTCACTGGTAATTGTACTGAACTCTGTGCAGTACCTTTGTATGAAATTCATTTCTAAGTAGGAAACATTAAAACTAGTGTAACATGCACCTCATTTCACAGATGTGTTTGTGTTATATAGTAAGCCTAGAATTACAAAAAGTTGTCCTTTTTTCTGTATAATTAAATGTCCTGCTGGTACTCACTCACCCACCAAACACATAACACTTTCTGTCAGTTTTGGGTTTCCATGAATTTTTTTTCAGTCGTTCGGTGTACTTTCAGTGGAACTGATATTAATAATGGGTCCAAGCTCTCTGCAAGGGACAGGCTATACTTTAGTCCCGAAGGAACATTTATGCTCCATGCTGGCTTAGAAAGGTACAGCTCATTGTGAGTAACCTTAAAGAAAGATGTGTAGAGAGGGAGAGTGACAGAAGCAGGGGAAGGGCTAGGTATTTAGGCAGAAGATAAAAAGAGATGCAAAATACAGCAAGAAGAACGAACAAAGGTGACTTGGTAACCACTTGAAAGGTTGAGATGTACTTTAGAGTCCTGTAATATAAAGACTGAATGGCCAAAAATCCAGATTTACATATACTAAGTCCAGGCTTGCCATTTGTCAGAATATTCCATTTTTTTCCAAGAAATGGTGATCTCAGAGTTGATATATATACATATAAGTATGAGGGGTGTGGAGGGTTGTCCACCATATCGGTGTTTCAGGGGGCTTACCTTCTGCAAAAAAAAGTTTAATGAAAAAAGAGCAATGTTCGATATTTTCTCTTTTCTTACATTTTCTGCCCTTTGTTTTTGGCATATTGTGACTCAGTATTTTGAGTCCCAACATTTCAACACAGAGCCAGAGTGACCCAGATTGTAGCAGGAGAGTCTTGCTCTGTAATGTAAGGAGTCTGGATAGGAAGATGGAGGATTTACAAGAAGTGAATCTTAACACAAAAATCTGGGTCAGTAGTAAGGAGGGTTGGATCATAGATGTACCTAAATATAGATTGTTCAGAAATGACAGAGAAGGGAGTTAAGTAGAAATCTACAAAAACAAAGGCATCAAATGTGAGGTCATAAATGATGAGGAGAAAGAACATCTCCCCAACCAGGGTTAGGAGTTACGATAAGTGCCTAGCAGTTAAGGTATAGGAAAGGGACAGTGCTTTCGGGCTGACACAGTCTATCATCCATTTTTATTTAAAAAGAGAAGATGATGAGAGACTGGAGGACATAATAAAGGAGTGGGGCAAGAGGAACAGGGTAATCTCATTATACTCATAATACTCATAATACTCCTGTGGGATCTGCATCTGCCAGGAGTAAATAGGGAGATTCTGACCTGCATTGTACAGGAAGAACAAGCGCTGTTTGAGATCTTGGACCATAAGTGATTCAGCCAACTTGTGTAGAACTGTGCCAGAAAGGATAGAATTTTGGGTGTGATCCCAACCTATGCAAAGGGAGTCGTCTTCATCAGGTTAAGATACCATTAGCTAATATTGATCATGCCACTGTGTGACTTAGAGCAGGGGGAAGAGTAAAAGTAAAAATACAAAGATAATGGTGTGGGATTTTAGAAGAGTGAATTATGCTGTGCTGTGGGAAATGGTCAAGGATGAGTTAGAAGACTGAAAGCTGTTTCAGGAAATAAACAAGCCAACAAAATAGGCCAGGGATGGAGTGTTGAGGGTTATAGACAAGGGTGTGAGGAAGAATCAAAAAGACAAAAAGAAGGCCAGTGTGCTAGCTAGGACTATGAGTCCAGCAATGAAGGTAAAGGTAGGACAAACAAGAGGCGGAAAGGAGAAGTAGAGAACTGGGGAAGAAATAGTACAAGGATGCTAGCAAAACCATAAGAAAGAGAGTAAGAGCAATAAAGGTTAAACTTGAAAGGAGGAATCAAATAGGGAAGCAATGTCTTTTTAAGTACAAAACAGAAAAGGAAGGGAGGCAGAAATGGTCAGGGTGAGCAAAGATGGGAGGGAGATCACTGAAGACAGGCAAAAGCACTGGGAATGAATGAATGAATGAATGAATGAATGAATGAATGAATGAATGAATGAATATTTCACATCGGTCTAACCAAAATGCAGATGTCATACTTATAGGGAGGCAGGGCAAAATGGGGAGAGCCATGGACAGACACCACAATAGAGGGGGAGGAGCTTCAGAGGGAAGGAGCTGCTTTTATGCATAATAGAACACACAGACTAGATGGGTGACTTTCTGGAGTTCTTAGAAATCAGTGTGTTGTCTGACACCCTGATTGAGGTCTTCAACAGATCAGTGCCTAGACCAGACATACCAGAGGACTGCAGGATAGTAGCTATGGCACCCATGTACAAGAGAGGAGGCAGAAACAATCTGGGGAAATACAGGCCTGTTATCTTTAAAGCAGTGGTAGGATACAGTCATGTATACAATCTTGAGGGGGGAATGCTGATAGCATTTTGACAGCAGAACAATCTTCAGGAAAGTACCCAACACTGGTTCACAGACAGAAGGATTTGTCAATAAATTCTGGTCAAATCTGATTCTGTTTTATGACTGGGTTATAGGTGAACTTGGCAGGGGCATATCAGTAGACACAATGCATCTGGACTTCAGGAAGGTCTTTGACTCTGTCCCATAAAGCAAAAGGTCAGTAAAAACTGGAGCAGGTGGGAGTATGTCCAAGACTGATAAACTTGATAACTGTATAGTTGAATGAATGGTAGGATACAGGGGATTATGATGATAGGAAATATGTCAGAAATAATAGAAGTGACTAGTGGAGCACCACAGGCTCTGTCCTGTATCCAGTGAACTTTATTGCATTTGTCTCAGAAATATCTGAGAGAACATAGAACAGCGATGACAAAAAGGTAGGTACAGCAGTGAATGATGGGGATGAGTCTAGTGAAAGGTTTGAAAAGGCAGAAAAGTGGCTGCAACCAAATGCAAAGCACTGCCACAACAGCCCTGGCATGAAGTGTCAGTTTGGGGAAGTGGAAAAAATGGCAGCAGAGCAGGAAACAGATCCCGGGATGTTGATCCCACCTGGGTTATTAGATCAGTGGGGGCAGAGTGACAGGATAGTGGGAGAAGGGTGCATCCTCAGGTGATAGATTCCAGAAGCAAAGAAGTAACACCTTCAATGCTGCACGCAGGAGGCCATATAAGGAAAAGAACATCAATCTGCTTGGAAGGAATTTAGAGGAAAGCTACTAGAAAGATGCGAGGGACGAAGAGGAAGGAATATGATACTAGAGAAGCTAGAGCTCTTCTCACTGCTACTCCCCTCCAAATTTGTCATTATGAGTTCAGCCTTTCCTGGGACATCATTCACATTTTGTTTTGCACATATGTAACCAATATTACTGCTGTGTTTAATGCACTTACTAAACAAGCACCAGGTAGGGACAACACTACCTTTGGTCCTAAATTACTGTTAGTGCAAGTGGCACAAATGCTTATTGAATTACCCACACCTTTCACAGTAAAACCAGATGGATTCATGAAAATGCCAATATTAAATATTCACTGCATTTTATTTCTAGATTGTGGAAGCCGCAAAGCAGCTTTTAACACAAGAATTGTCGGAGGCCAAGATGCAATGCTTGGAGAATTCCCTTGGCAGGTTTCTCTGCAGAAAGGCACATCTCATTTTTGTGGAGCAACAATCATTAGCGAACACTGGCTCGTGAGTGCAGCACACTGTTTCCCATCTCCTGCGTAAGTAATAAATTGCTCTATATCTAGTTAGAAGTATTAGTACTGCCAATATGTCAAATGGTTTTGATGAATCTACATGTCACTAGCTTGTTGTTTGTATGTACTGCAGTAAGTTACAGCTGCTCACTGTCCTATGTGTTATAAAAGTGTTTTCTCATCCTTCTTCTTTAATGTAAGTAGGCCCTGGTTGAAACGGCGTCTGTTGCTTTGGTCCACTTACTTGCAAAATAGATTTAAAAATGCTGCTGAAGTTGGAGATAACTGTATTTAGACTGAATGTACTGCACCTTTGCAAAGATGCATGCAATGCCTAACGTACCTTGAAAATATTTCTCCACTGACAGTGCATAGGTAGAAAGAATACTGGATTTAAATGGAAGAAACAGTACCTTGAGCTGTGCCATTTTTCTGCACATCTGAGCCAAAGTCTCCTAAGTGTGGTTTGTAACTGATTTATAGCCTGATTGTGGGACAGATTATAACTCACTTATGGTCTGATTGTGGGGCAGATTATAACTCACTCATGGTCTGATTGTGGGACAGATTATAACTGACTCATGATCTGATTGTGGGACAGATTATAACTGACCTGGTCCAATTGTGGGACAGATTATAACTCACTTAGGGTCTGATTGCAGGACAGACTATGACTCGCTAATGTTATGATTTGTGATGAAATCACTAGATATAACTGTATAGTTCATCGCACTAGAGCCACATCACTGCCAAACAATAAAGCACACCTACTCCAGTTTATTGCTTAAATCACCCCTTCATGGTGCACATTTAGACATTTATTCTCATTGCCAGCATGTGAGCCATACCTCCAAATTACACAGGCAAGCAGTAGCGTATACTGCACTTGCACAAATATGAGTGATGTGTGTGTGTGTGTGTGTGTGTGTGTGTGTGTGTGTGTGTGTGTGTGTGTGTGTGTGTGTGTGTGTGTGTGTGTGTGTGTGTGTGTGTGTGTGTGTGTGTGTGTGTGTGTGTGTGTGTGTGTGTGTGTGTGTGTGTGTGTGTGTGTGTGTTTGTGCAAGCAAAGGATGATGTGTATATATATATATATATATATATATATTGTTTGTGTCTTTCGCCTTTTCCTGGTTAGGGGTCGCCACAGCGGAACTCCGGTCTGCTAATGATTGGTAGTTGATTTTTACATGCTGAGTTACCAGCCCTGATGCACAACCTTCAACGAAGGTACGCCCATTCACGCATGTCTCCATGCAGATGACGCTCTAGCTGAGAATCGAACCAGACAGCATCTTACTGTGAGGCGACAACGCTACTGCAACACCACCACCATATATATATATAAATCAGTAAAAGTATAGGATATACCATTAATCGACAAAGATTACCATTATTGTAGCACAATTTGTTGAAGACATTGATGGAATTTATCATTGAAAATGAAAAAAATAAACACATAAATAAATGTTTTTGTAGGGACAATCCCCTATACCAGGACACCTACACTTAAAATATATTTTAAAAAGTCTACCATAGCTTCTTATCACTTATAAAATGATCTGGCATCCATCTCTTTGTCCTGCACTAAATATCGATCTATATACCTGTGTTCCCAATCGATCATTACAATCCCTTGACAAAAAACTTCTCTCTGTCCATAAACCTATCATATCTGCTGGGCAAGGTCTGTATGCTTAATATGTGGCTAAGGCCTGGAACTCCTTACCTGTATCTGGCAGGTTAATACCCTCCCTCCAGTCCTTTGAAACCATTCTGAAAGTCTTACTAGCAAAAATCTGGCTATGTTCCAGGATAAACTATATCTCTAAATATGAGCAAGTACCTATTCATACCTTACTCCTCTTTAATCCAGCTTCTTTACTCACTTCATAGCTTCAGTCAATTTATCTCCCCAGGCTTTCTATTTAAATATGCCACAACCATGTTTAGTTTTCTCTCACTTCATGTTGCAATTTCTGTTCAAATTATACTAATTTACCATTAATTTCCCTCAAATGGCTAACATCTCTCTATATATTAAATTATTTTCATATGAGTTGTATATATTTTTAACCAATATAGTCACATTATATCTAATTTGTTATAATTATTTAAACTGTAGATGTTTTTGTATTAGTTTTGAAGCTTATAAAATTATTGTTCTTAAATTATTTGTAAAATACTTGGGAGCCTGTATCCAGGGTCCTCTGCTGAAAATGCATATCTAACCAGTTGATCTTTCCTGGTAATCAAATTTCAATAAATAAATATTTGCACATACACACACACACACACAAACACACACACACACACACACACACACACACACACACACACACACACACACACACACACACACACACACACCACCTTCAATGGGAAAAAGGAGAAACCTTATTATCCACTTTTCAATTATCTCACAGTAAATACACTACCCACATTAGTAAAGTGTTTCACAAAAGGGGATTTGAATTAAAAAGCTGAAAAAAGTCCCTTCTGACAAAATTACTTTATTGTAACTATATATATATATATATATATATATATATATATATATATATATATATATATATGAGTCCTATATGTTTTGTCGACAGTATGGTTCATTGAACCATACTTTGTCGAAATTACTTTAGTGAAAGTGCATTTTGTCAAAAATGCACTTTCGCTAAGGAAAACAAAAACAAAAAAACATGCTGTTTGCATGTACCATTAGTTGTACATTAACGTATACTGTTGATGTACAACTAAGGAAACTCTTGTTGAGATCACAGTACAGTGGGGATAAGGGAATATTCCCTTTTCCCCACTGTAGTGAGATCTCAGAGTGAGAATATTAAAGTAGGGGGGGTATGGGGGGGTGCAGGGGGTCTTGGCCCCCTGCATAATAATGTGTAGTGTGTTATTTATTTTTTTTATTTAGTTTTTGTTTGTTTAATGGAATGCACTTTCACAGAAGTGAGTTTGACAAAGTACAGTTCGATGAAGCGCACCGTTGACAAAACAATATAGAGACACACACATACACATGAAATCATACAGTATGGTGTGGTAGGACCGTGCCATGACATTCACATAGAGCACACTGGAAAGGATTTGTTTGATGCCTCTAGCAGAAATATTTGAAACATTAACCAGAACGTAAAGCACGAATTAGCAAATGCACTTCAGTGCTGGCCCCAATAAAGGCTGTCCCTCCTGTAATTCCACAAATCAAGGACAATCGGTCTCAAAACTCCACAACATTTTCTGCAAGATATGCAGGAAGTCCATCAATACAAAGGCGAATCAAAATCCTACATGTATTCTCCCTATTTAAACAAATACAGGTTATTCCTGATTGGATATCCAATCAACTTTCTCAGGGTTAACTCTTAATCTCCCTTCCATAAGCTAATGAATACATAATAAGTGTATAATACAAAATATCTAATATAAATACGTAATATAAAACACAATTCATCTTAAGAAATCATCATAAAAAAACTCAGAGTGTCTGATGTATGATGCATATATTAAAATATTTTAAATATTAAAAGGCATGGATGTATAAATAAATATAACTATAACTAAATATAACTATAACTTTTTTTTAGGCTTTTTATGATGATTTCTTAAGAAGAATTGTGTTTTATATTATGTATTTATATTAGATATTTTGTATTATACACTTATTATGTATTCATTAGATTATGGAAGGGACATTAAGAGTTAACCCTGAGAATGTTGATTGGGTATCCAACCAGGAATGACCTGTATTTGTTTAAATAGCGAGAATACATGTAGGATTTTGATTCTGATGAAGTCTCTGGATGGGAGATGAAAGCACTAAATCCAGTAGTTTGTGTTTTATTCTGCTTTTTTACTCAATAAATTTGGCTTTGTATTAATAGACTGCCTGCATTTCTTGCACAATACTTTGTGGAGTTTTGAGACCGACTGTCTGTGATTTGTGGAATTACAGGAGGGACAGCCTTTAGTGGTGACAGCATTGAAGTGAGTGGTGTTTGTTAATATTTGAAACATATATCTATCTGATCAGTGTTAATGGTTTAATTTTTGGATCAAAACTATTGAAAGACAGAAACAGATATTCATGAGATCTTAAATAAAGTTGTTTTTCAGTGGGAGGCTCACCTCCTCAAACTCCTAGATTAAGGGCTGTGACCTTGCTCCTGTGGTGCTTATTATAAAACTCAAAGTGATCACATTGCTTC